>NC_060124.1:36638298-36941328 GCF_021461395.2 Schistocerca americana
TTTCGTGAAGATTTTCACCTGTCGGTAAAAATAAACATCGCAGACCTGGCAATAAGGAGCGCACTTTGATGGAACCACTTTTAGGGTGGAGGTGTTCGCTTTCGTTTCATCAGTGAATAGATGATTGTATAAAGTTGAATCGGTTTGCCCTCCCCACGAATCGATAATGTACAAGAAAACTTTCTGTCCCACGTACGAAAGGATTACAGAGCGCAAAAATTCTTCGTACACCAGTTTCGTGAACTTTCCGGATTTCGTGCATGACACAACTACATTTCTGTGTTTCCCAGTTCATTCGTCTACTCCTTTCTGAACGTTAGGATCAAATTTTCCCGACTATTCTAGCATATATAAAGAAAACATATGGGAACAGGATTCGAACACAGTACCTCCAGCGCGGTATCCGTGAACCTTTTCGCTGCGCTACGCTGACTTGCTCGGAATATATGTAATGTTGCGGGTATACAAAGCACGCAATGAACTTCAAAACCGATTTTCTCAAAAACCAAGGCCCGTCGCTAAAAAACAGGATAGGCAGGTATTCAGGGTAAGTGCCTCTACAACATACTTGAAGCGCATCAAAATCCGTGCTTTACAGTATAGAGGGTCCCCTTGTAAGTCATTTTCTGACTTCCTTCCAAACTATATCCGGTGTGTGACTTTTCATCCACCGTATTTATCGTTTCGTGTTTGCCAGCATTATTTCGACCTCCTCAGTCCTTATGTAACCGAGCGAGGTAGTGCAGTAATTAGCACACTCGACTCCCATTCGGACTCCCATTCTGGATTTAGGTTTTCTACGATTTCCCTAAATTGCTTAAGGCATATTCTGGAATGGTTCTTTTGAGAAGGTACGTCCGATTTCAGTCTCCGATCTTCCGTAATCCACGAGTGAGCTACGTCTATAATGACTTCGTCCTCGACGTGACGTTAATCTCCTTCTCCAGTCCCTATGTAGTATAAATACTACATCCAATTTCTATTTTTCTGGCTGAAGGAATAAACTAAAATGGCTGCGTCCGATTGGAGCACGTAATTTTGCTCCACGTGCTGTTTGTGCATCACTTTTTGTCGTTTTTGCACGTTTTTAGTAGCTGACAGCATCTGCTTGAAGAACGCTGTTTATTTCATCGTCTGCAACAAAGTTAATTGTGCTTTGTGGCCGGCCGATGTGGCCGAGCGGTTCTAGGCGCTTCAGTCTGAAACCGGGCGACTGCTACGGTTGCAGGTTCGAATCCGGCCTCGGGCATGGATGTGTGTGATGTTCTTAGGTTAGTTAGGTTTAAGTAGTTCTAAGTTCTAGGGTACTGATGACCTCAGATGTTAAGTCGCATAGTGCTCAGAGCCATCTGAACCATCTGTGCCTTGTGTTTAGTAATTATGGACTATAATGTGTTTAGAATACCCTGCAATATGCTAGGATATTCTTCTGTAACATACAAGTTATTGCTTTTTTCATCGAATTAAAGCGATAACTTTTCTGGATGTAGCGCTGGGTCTACATTCGAGAACGACCTCTTCTTCAACATTGCAGCAGCATCGTTTTCATAATTCTTCGATGTTTGATACTGAGTTATCTGAATATTGCACGTATTTCAGTTTATTTTCTAAGAAAAGTAGTATACATTTTGAATGTGTTCTACAATTTTTATGAATCGTACTACGTTCTTAAAATTTGGTTAGTGTAATTTCGTCCCAGACCAATGCACTGATTGCCCACATAAACTTTTCATTCAGAAAATCTGAGCCCAGAAATGAGGAGGCTAACTAACCAATAATGACAGATAATGTGTGTGAAATCTTATGGGACTTAACCTAAATTATCCTAAGGACAAACACACACACCCATGCCCGAGGGAGGACTCGAACCTCCACCGGGACCATCCGCACATTCCATGACTGCAGCGCCTCATCCGGCAGGTGTGGACGTGCGGTTCTAGGCGCTTCAGTCTGGAACCGCGCGACTGCTACAGTCGCAGGTTCGATTCCTGCCTCGGGCGTGGATGTGTGTGATGTCCTTAGGTTAGTTAGGTTTAAGTAGTTCTAAGTTCTAGGGGACTGATGACCTCAGATGTTAAGTCCCATAGTGCTCAGAACCATTTTTTTTGCAGCGCCTCAGACCGCTCGGCTAATCACGCGCAACTAACCAGTGAGCCTAAACCAAATCTTGTAGATAATTATATTCTATTGGCTGTCTTTATCTTTCACTTTTAAAAGTAGGTTCCAGAATGATTTTTCATTATCAATTTCTTTGGAGATTAAAACGATGTGCCGGACCGGAATTCATCTGACGGCGGTTCGTGGGCCGCGCCTGGATAGCTCAACCGGTAAGAGGACGGCCCGCTGAAGGTAAGGTTCCATGTTCGCGACTCGGTTCGGCACATCGTTTTAATCTGCCCTGAAGTTGCACCGTGTAGGTTGCCTCAGGAGTTTGGTAAACTGAGTTAACAATTCTCACGCAGGTGTTGCTGAAGAGATTACCGCCAAATGGGCACATTCGGTCTGTACCGTAGTGCCTATTGGCATCCCCAGACCATTAAGCCAGGCGTCTGTACGATGTGATGCTGAATAATGTGCAGACGAATTGTTTCAGTTACCACTTTATTTATAGTTATTGTTTTGACGATTATAAAAGGTATCCCTTACGTTCACTTTAGTGTAAAAAATACATAATATGTGTGGTCCCTTTCACGTATAACATGAGCTGCCTCCGATAGTTTCTTGTGTGTTGCACAAACATTTCAGCATAACTTCATATCTTTATAAAAAGAAAATTGTCATTCTCATATTGGGTTCTAGGTGGTACGATGTGTAAATGAATGAAAAAATGAATCAACCAAGGTCATTCTAAAATGTAGTGCTTCGCTAATCTGTAAACTGGCGTCTGTGTCAAGGAAACCCGTTTTTGTTCGCTGTAGTCTTTTTTTTTTCAAAATAATATACATGCAAGGTACGTAATACTACAAGGCACCGACTGGAACTCTCAAGATGGAATCCGTGCGAGTTCTTCGGCCCACCCCGACGTCCGCGCTCAGCTTTCGACCGGTTCCCTCACATTCTTCCTGCTTGCATTAGTCAAGCAGCTTCACGCCTCATTAGGGATCTATTTCTAGACAGCACCAAATTCATTCAGGAAGGCCGAAATTTCACGCGCTTTTGAGCTATAAATACCGCGATACGGCGTTCCTTGGCGTGGATGAGCTGTAACGGTTTCTTACAATGTGTTTACTTACCAACGCTGCTGAACAGTGATTCCTAAATGCACCGCGTTTAACGAAACTCCATTGATGCCAGCCAGTTCTTCGTATGGCAAATGCTTACTATCTTACATGTCAGTGAGTTTCAGTTTCAACTTTTAGCTAAGTCATGGTATTCGAAGTGAATGTTTGTCTTCTTTCTATCTCAGTGTTTATCTGATGTAATCGCAAATCGCTTGGATTGATTCTGAAGCCAAGGTCTGTTCTGACGTCGTAGGAGGATATCGAAGTAAGCAGAGCCTGTGTATCTGGATACCGCTTCATTCCCTAGAAACTAAAACATTTAGCAGTATTATGAATGGCCCTACTGCTACACTGAAGCTGTACGCTACACTTACGCATTGTACTGTGCACACAAAAAGTGTCCTGGCCTTCTTTATCGCACGTGCCGATTGCATCTTTTGTATAGTACAAAACAGTTTGAAAGCAATACCAAATGTCTGCGCGTAGCACAGGACTGGAAGATTCTGTAGATATCACAGGAACAGTCCATCGCTATAATTACTGCCGAAAGGGGTAACAAACCTGAACAAACTTGAAAGTTTGACTACAATGACATTGCGATGTTGCAAGATGAAGCTGCGATGAAGAAAAAACACTCAGATTTTGCAGAACCAAAGTTGTAAAACATCTTCAGGCTTCCAGATTTCTTAAATTTATTTTGTAGTTTACCTAAAACGCGGAGGTCGTTCGGCGATATTGTTAGTTCAGTATGTAGAAGGTTGATTTCTCCCACATTCTCGTTCAATACGAGGCAATGGATCATGTTCAACAACTGGGAAATGAACTGTTAATATTTTCGTTTTAAAAGTGAAGTACGCCGGATGCTTTTGAGGCAGAAAAATGAATCCTACTATGATTTAATGATGCCGTCATTAGACAGCATTTCTGGAATTAAACGACTAATACCACAAACCAACCACAATTTCTCGAAAAAAGTTTCATTAATTGAATACAAGAAACTTTCACTTTTCAATTTGTGCGTATTTAAACAGTCATCTATTTTTATTGTGGTCCTATTCAGTTTTTACATAATCATCAAACACATTATTATTGAATCAAATTATTAGCATCCGTATTATACACGTTTTATAGAATGCTAAAATGGTACATGATGTTCGCAGTTCTGGAAAACGAAAGACCAAGAACAAAGTGCTCAGACTAAAGGTGTAAGATAAGGATGCAGCCGTTTCCCCCTATTTTTCAATCTATACCTTGAAGAAGTAATGACTGACACCAAAGAAAGGTTCAGCAGTGATATTAAAACCCAGTGAAAAGGATGTCAATGATGCGAGTTGCTGATTACATTGCTATTCTCAGTGAAAGTAAGGAACAATTGCAAGAGATACTGAATGGAATGCAGTCTGCTGAGCAGACACAAAACGATGAGAGGTGAAATTAATCAGGAATAGTATAAATGAACTATGCGATAAACTTAACATCAACACTGGGGACTGAGTACTAAACGAAGTGAAGGATTTCTGCTGCCTTGGAGTAAAATAACTCTTGACGGACGACGTAAGGTGGACATAAAAACCAGACCAGCACAGACAAAGAGGGCCCTACTGGCCAAAAGAATTTTGCTAGCATCAATCATCGGTCTTCGTTTGACGAAGAAATTTCTTAGAATGTTCGTTAGGAACACAGCATTTTAAAGAAGTGAACCTTGGGCTGTGGGAAAATCGAAAAAGACGAGAGTCGAAGTGGTTGAAATTTTGTGCTAAAGATATTAAAATTATGTTACCTGATAAGAAATGTGGAGATTCTCCGCAGAAACGGTGAGGAAGGGAATATACGGAGAACGCTCACAGGAAGAATGAACAGGATGCCATGTGTCAAGAAGTCAGGAAATAGCTTCCGTGATACGTGAGGTAGCTGGAGAGCGTAAAAATTGTAGGGGACGACAGAGATTGTAATACATCCAGCAAATAATTGAGAATGTTGGATGAAAGTACTTCTCTGAGATGAAGTGGTTGGCACAGGAAAGGAATTCATGGTAGGCTTCATTAATTCAGTCAGAAAACCGATGACTCAAAACTGAAGCAAAATAATTGTAAACTGGTTACATTGAGATAGGAAACAAAATAGGGAGAAATTAATGTTTAGTTTTACTACGGCATAAGCAACTGTTTAAACTGATGATTGTCATTCTCAGTTATTGCATTGGAATGTATTGCACTGACAGAACTGAAGACTGGGTGCAAAACATTTTGGTAGGGTCTTAGCTGCCGGTCCAGCAATACGGTCTTCGAAGTATGCGAACGATAGACAAGTTGACTCTACTTAGGGATGAATAAATTTCCCACACACTCCAGCACATCCCCAAATTCCGCACAGAATTGAGGTAGCTTACAAAAGACTCGTTCGACCTATACTTGAGTATCGCTCATCTGTGTGGAATCCGTACCAGGTCGGGTTGACAGAGGAGATAGAGAAGATCAAAAGAAGAGCGGCGCGTTTCGTCACAGGGTTATTTGGTAAGCGTGATAGCGTTAGGAGATGTTTAGCAAACTCAAGTGGCAGATTCTGCAAGAGAGACGCACTGCATCGCGGTGTAGCTTGCTGTACAGGTTTCGGGAGGATGCGTTTCTGGATGGGGTATCATATATATTGTTTCCCCCTACTTATACCTTCCGAGGAGATCACGAATGTAAAATTAGAGAGATTCGAGCGCGAACGGAGGTTTTGCAGCAATCGTTCTTCCCGCGAACCATACGCGACTGGAACAGGAAAGGGAGGTAATGAAATGGCTCTGAGCGCTATGGGACTTAACAGCTGTGGTCATCAGTCCCCTAGAACTTAGAACTACTTAAACCTAACTAACCTAAGGACATCACAAACATCCATGCCCGAGGCAGGATTCGAACCTGCGACCGTAGCAGTCGCGCGGTTCCGGACTGCGCGCCTAGAACCGCGAGACCACCGCGGCCGGCCGGAGGTAATGAGAGTGGCACGTAAAGTGCCCTCCGCCACACACCGTTGGGTGGCTTGCGGAGTATAAATGTAGATGTACATGTAGAAACAATTCTTTATCGAGAACACTTGTGAAGCATGCGGCTTTCACTACCCAGTTTCTCATAAGTTTCTATACACGGCAATAAATTTCTTCCAGTTTGAATGATTCTCGTTGCGAATTTTTTCTCTGTCCATTTGTTAACCTCAAATTGATACATTTACCCTTCTCCATCATACCTGAAAGTTTCTAACGCCGGCCGCTGCGGCCGAGCGGTTCTAGGCGCTTCAGATCGGAACCGCGCTGCTGCTACGGTCGCAGGTTCGAATCCTGCCTCGGGCATGGATGTGTGTGATGTCCTTAGGTTAGTTAGATTTAAGTAGTTTTAAGCCTAGGGGACTGATAACCTCAGATGTTGTCCCATAGTGCTTAGAGCCATCTGAAGAATTTTAGTTTCTAACATAATCGCTGGATCGCCATGGCAACTAGTCAACTGCCCCAGTTTCACAAGGGTATCTGCAGCCAGACGACTTGTTCGGGTTAGTTGTAGTTTTGCTTATGGGCCGCTGCCTAAAACTATGATTAAGAACAACGTAACTTTGACATAACATAAACGATTTAAACAGCACACACTACGAAAGTTCGCAGGAGGGACGATGCTTACCTATTCCATATTTAATTGAGGTTTCTAGTGATATCTTGTGGCGACGATTGGAGCGGTGAGCTACAATGGCGCCCGGTATCTGATACATGGTGCAGTGCAGGTCATTTATGAAGTCAGCAGTAGCTCACACTGGGCTCCTGACAGTGGTAGCTTATGCCAGCCTCCTCATACTGGTAGCTTGCTTCTACCATCTGGCAGTAAGAACTCACATAGGCCTTTTGGTAATGGTATCTCGCACCAGCCTCTTGATAGTGGTGGCTTGCACAAGCATGCAAGCATGCTGGCAGTTGTGGCTTGTGCTTACCCCCCTCCCCCCCCCCCCCCCCCCCTGGTAGTGGCAGCGCATGCCTGCCTTCTGACAGTGTTTGATCACCCCTGTCTCCTGGCGGATCGCACAGGCCCCAATTGCATTGCCAGGCACACTGAACTACCACTGGCTGTGGTAGTTCAAACTGGGAATAGCAGCTTGTGTCAGCCTCCTGACAGTGATAGCTCGCAACTGTCTCCTGCCAGCGGTAGCTCACTCTGGACTGTTGGCAAGGGAAGCTCGCATGAGCCTCATGATAGTGCTAGCTAGCTCGCATCTGCCTCCTGGTAGCAATAGCTCATGCTGACTTTGTGGTAGTTGTAGCTCGCATCAGTCTCCTGATAGTGGTAGCTGGTGCCGGCTTCCTGGCAGCGATAGCTCACACAGACCTGCCTCCTGTCAATGGTAACTCACACTGCTCACCTATTAGTGGTAGCCGACATCAATTAATACCTGCAATCTGGCAGTGGTAGGTCACACTGGCCTCCTGGTAGTGGTAGCTCGCACCAGTCTCCTGACAGTGGTAGCTATCATTTGCCTCCTGGTAGCACTAGCTGATACTGCTTCCTGGTGGTGATATCTCATGCCAGCCTCATGATATTGGTGGCTTGTGCCTGCCTCCTGGCATCTGTAACACACACTGGCCTCCTGGTAGTGGTAGCTCGCACCAGTCTCCTGACAGTGGTAGCTATCATTTGCCTCCTGGTAGCACTAGCTGATACTGCTTCCTGGTGGTGATATCTCATGCCAGCCTCATGATATTGGTGGCTTGTGTCTTCCTCCTGGCATCTGTAACACACACTGGCCTCCTGGTCGTCATACTTCACGCCAGCCTCGTGACAGTAGTAGCTTGTATCTGCCTCCTGGAAGTCACGCCAGCCTGTTTCTAGTAATACCTTACACCACCTGACTGAAAGTGATAACTCGCATCAGCCTTCTGGCAGCGGTAGATCGTGCTGGTCTAATGACAGTGGCAGCTTATATCAGCTTCGTGATAATGCTAGTTCACCCCTGCCTTCTGCCAGTGGTAGCTCACACTGACCTCCTGCTAGTGTTAGCTTATGCAAGCCTACTGACAGTGGCAGATGGGCCTCCAGGTAGAGGTAACCCGCTGCAGCCTTCTAATAGTGGAAGTCTTGGCTCAAGCTGGCTCTCTGGTAGTGGCAGTTCGCATCAGCTTCCTAATAGTGGTAGTGGTAGTCTCCTGGTAGCTGTAGTTCATACTGACCTCATTACGTTGCCTGCCTCTTTGTAGTGGTAGCTCGCATCAGCTCACACTTGCCTAGTAGCTGTGGTACATCGCACTGACCTCCTGGTAGAGGTACTTTGCACCAGCCTCCTGACAGTGGTAGCTCATGCTAGCCTCCTGGCAATGGTAGCTCACGCAGGCCTCGTGGTAGTCCGACCTCGCACTTCTCTCCTGGCAATGGTAGCTCACGCTAGCCTCCTTGGTAGTGATAGCTTTTACCAGCTTCCTGACGGGGGTAGCTCACACCTGCCTCCTGCTAGTGGTAACTCACACCAGCCTCTTGATATTGGTATCTAGCGCCAGCTGTCTGATAATGATTATAGCCCGCACTTGCCTCCTGGCAGTGAGAGCTCATGTAGGCCTCATGGTAGTGCTACCTTGGATTATCCTTCTAATAGTGGTAGCTCGCACCAGCCTGCTGGTAGCGGTAGCTCACCCTGGCGTCATGGTAGTAGTAGCTCATGCCAGCTTCCTGATAATATTAGCTCACACCTGCACTCTGGTAACGGTAGCTCACACTGGAATCTTCTGCCAGTGGAGAGATTATCATGACACTTTTTCGATTACAGGCCCCCATGTGCAGTGGATAAACGTTATGTGTCTCTAAAGTAATGGTTTCCATTGTCTTCTGAATACTCATTCCGTTGAATATTGTTATTTCTTCCGCCTTTTGGGAGCAGTTTCCCACCTCAAGGGCAACAGAGTGCCCTGAAGGTCTGTTCGCGCCTCCACCTTCCTTGACAATGCCGTCGGCAGATTGGGATGACTTCTTGCTGTTGGTTTTTATTCAAATTTTAGGCAGTGGCGGGGTTTAAACCCAGGACCGAGGACATTTTAGTTGCTAGTCGAAGACGCTACCCCTACAACGTGGGTACGTCCCAATTATGCATGTGGAGACGTTTATTCCATGACACTTCTAAATTATTGGTCTCATTTGTCGTGTTCCTCTTGAATAATATCTGGGAATATTGGCAAGAGACTCCTAGTAATACACACGGATAACTGTGGAAGTGAAATTATATTGCTCTTCTGTATAACGTCGAACGAGTCATAGATACAGTCTTGTGGCAAAGTTTGATGTGAAGTACTGTAGATTACAACGTACGCAGCTTTCGCTGTAATCATTCGCCGGTACAAAGAAGACAAAGGAGCTCCCATTCTCTCTTGAACAACTGCGTATTAATCACATGATGGCTGTTGGCAGCAGATAACAGATGAAGAGCGTGATGTTAATTAGCAACACCGTCCTTGAAGCAGAACAAGCATTATCAGTATTACGTAAAAAAAGAATAAGTCATCGTCATTGTTCCGGAATGGAATTTGCCGATAATGGAATACAGAACGGTAAATTCCACGTATTGATATGTGCGGTACGTGGAACGGTGCTTCAAGAAAACAGTCAACACATTTCAGCAGATATAATGACCACTTCAAGTCCCATTCAAGGAAAGAGAGGTCAGAAGTCTGCACAAACTCTTGCACTTCATAACACCGCATGATTGCGTTATTAGGCAAACTTACTGGCTGACTGTTTTTTTAACACTGACGGGGTGATTATACGGAGTGACTGAGAGACTCTGATTATGACAAATTACTCCACTCTTGCTGGTCTCTTTCGTGTCGGGGCTACATCACTGCTTTCATGAAGTGAAAGTCTTGAGTCCAGTCCGAGACATATACATACGTGTCTTTTTTTTTTTTTGTCTCCTGTGTAAATAATGTATTTGTATATGTTATTAATTATAGTAAGCAATGTACACAATCTGTGATGAATAAAAGGATGACTCAATTGCAGTATTCTATGTTCTAACGACGAGTACAAAGATCTCACTCTCTTTTACACAATGAGATAATTGCATACTTCGCTGAGCATACTGCTAATATGTTGCAGTGGTGTGTATATTTGAAGGAAACAGCGGTTAGTGTCACATATCATAAAATAATTCATAGATGTTTGAAAGTACTCTGTAAGAAGCGTGAAGTACTGCAAAAAAAATAGAATGTGTATTACAGCCACGTTAGTTGAAATACAGTTGCTGCTTCGGATAACAGTGCTCCATACCGAACCACTGGAGACTGTACATAAGGCAAAAGATTAGCGACAATCAAGTACGGTCTTCAACATCAGCGGGACCACCCGATGAGAATATAAAGGTTTCTGATCGGAGAACGCCTTCCGTCCCTCTTCGTTGTTCATTAAAGTCAGAATTATGGATGACTTTCGTGTTAATCTGAGCTCCTTAAAAGAGCACACTGTTCGCTTTGAACAGATGTAGAATTTGTGGAACTGATACCAACCAACCAAGTGACGCTATACTGATGATTTCATGGTGATATCTTCAGCTGTCCTTTATTTTGCACAATTCGCTACTAGTTTCGGTCGAATGACCATTATCAAGGTAAGATTATAACGAATAAATCAAATCATTAGAGATTACACAGTTTACAAAGAAATTTAAGGTTGTATAGTATATCACACACTGAAATAAACGGCAGGAAAGTTATACCATAATTTGAACAAAAGTAATTTGATCTTTTGAGCCTCCATAGAATATAAGTTTTTTTGCAGTAATAACAGTATATAATACTTTTCGTCAAGAAGCAAAGTCCACATCGACAGTTAGTAACACTCTTACAGAAATAACTAGGCCAAACATTCAGGAATGCAGTCAAAAACAACACCACGTCAGAGATAAAAGCTATAGTACAAGCTTGCAATAGCAGTATCAATATACTAAATTATAATCTTTGGTTCCATGTGAATACTGTGCAGTAGTGAGCCAGATCATCAAACTTCTTGTATACGTACCTAATACATTAAGAAATGCCACACTGGCGACCTTTGTAATGCAAAATACATCGTAAATGCCGAAAACAAATCGGCTTAAACCACAGGAAACCAGTTATTGCGCCGGCCGAAGTGGCCGAGCGGTTCTAGGCGCTACAGTCTGGAACGGCGCGACCGCTACGGTCGCAGGTTCGAATCCTGCCTCGGGCATGGATGTGTGTGATGTCCTTAGGTTAGTTTAAGTAGTTCTAAATTCTGGGGGACTGACGACATCAGCAGTTAAGTCCCATAGTGCTCAGAGCCATTTGAACCATTTGAACCAGTTATTGACATCAGTACATCAGGTAAGCCACATTGGCGAAATTTGTATGTTACAAAACATCGTAGTTGGCGTAAGTCATGGCAGTGAAGCAGCTTCTATGTGCCAGACGGGTTTTAAGTATCAGCGAGGAAAAGATGGGTTGACGTGGGAACGTGACAGAATGCCAGAAAGCGCAATCGTATTTGGACACGCCCGTGACCACGCCGTAAACGAAGTTGCCCGATTTGTTGGCGTATCAACGCTGACTGTACAAAGAGTCTACATCCAAACATTGATCGCACAAAGATCCCAACTACTATGGACTGCTGTTCAGAAGAGACCAACACCCCCTCGTACTCTTACGGATTCATGGTGTCAGTTCCCTACAGCACTACTTCAGACATCAGCCGAGTCCATGCCACGTCGTGTTGCGGCGCTTCTGCGTGCTCGCGGGAGCCCTACACGGTATGAGGCAGGTGTTTCTTTGGCTTTTCAGTGTATTAAGATACTGGGTCCTCATGAGCAGAGAAGAGGAAGTTTGCCAGGTGATATCTATCAATGGTATATGGACGTTTATGGATCAGTATGAGTCTGTGGTACAGGAGGCAGTCAACTATCGTCATGCACACCCATCAAGGATAAAATAACTGCAGTCTCACTTTGTATCCTCCCAACAGATAAAAAATAATTAGTTATATGATTGACATTTAGTGTAACCTAGCAACCTACCAAAAATAAAATGTGACTAATCTCTCAATAAAAAATGTGACTCACTTATAACCTTTCAATAATTGACTGTGAATTTAAACTGGTAAATTTTCGGCGTCAGGAGTGCTGCGCCACGGCCCTGAAAGATCATACTGCATAAATTGGAAATTCTTACCTCAGTCAAGTCGCCGGATAACGCGTATATATCTGCTCTCCTATATGAAACTAAACTTTTCTGGCACAGCCCTGTGCAATGCTGGCCGATAGATTTGTCATGTATAAAAAGAAACAACTGATTTTTCTTTACAATGATCAGGATGACCATGGATTGGAGAAATTAGTAAATTCTTTAAACTGAGATGAATAATTGTCAAAAGTTAATTTTTTTATGAGAAAGATTATTATTAAGAGATTTTTTAAAACATTTTACATGGGACCTGATATAACAATAGTACACATGCGCGAGGGTGCTTTTACCTTGTACTACAATGCTCAGGCTCCGCCATCGCTTCCCACGACCGGCCCAGCCAACTCCACACACACGACTGCAAGCTACCACTTACTCCTACAACTGCTACACAGTTCCTACTGCAGTCAACACTGCTCTCTGGTCTGAGATTCTCTTATAGCTTACATATCGCAGGCAGCGCGTGAGCAATCCATCGAAATTACATCTGCTCGAGTGCGCTAGCAACAAATTCCTTAATCATGGACCTCTTACAACTTATTATAGCTAACGGCCACATACCAAAAGCCCAAATCCATCCTGATTAAAATCTGTCAGGATCTCCTAAGCTCGCACACAAAGTCATGTGATCCCTACAAGATCGAGCTGTGTCACCGCGAATACTGGCTGTTTTGCGCGCTCGGCTAGCACTGTGTTCCAGAGCCGGCTGGGCAGCCCTCACGGCGGCAGCGGAGCGTCTCGCCAGGGGCACGTGCTGCGAGGCACAATGAGCGGCGGAGAAAGCGGCCCCCGACCGCCGACACTCATTGTGTCGCGCTGATATTAATTGGCAGCTAGGCCCGCCGTCACACACGTTTTCACTTTTCTCCCTGCTCGAGGTCGCTGAATTTGCGTGGCGTTCCTTACGGTGGGAACAGTTTGCAGTACAAAATTTGGAAACGATTTTCGTCGCCTTACGTCGTAGATATCGTTGATGCTAGGTAGCTATCAGAAAACTGATTTAATAACGGGTACTCAGTAAAGCCTGCAATATGACCCAGATATGCCCGATTTATAAGAAATTAATCAAACATCAATGTCAGAGTTGTACGTGAAGAATTAGCTTTGTAAATGCATGTGATACATTATGTGCTTAAGTTTTAAGAAAACTACCATTGCCAATCGCTGTAACAGTGTCATCAGATTCCCAATATACTGGCCATTAAAATTGCTACACCAAGAAGAAATGCAGATGATAAACGGGTATTCATTGGACAAATATATTATACTAGAACTGATGTGTGATTACATTTTCACGCAATTTAGGTGCATAGATCCTGAGAAATCAGTACCCAGAATAACCACCTCTGGCCGTAATAACGGCCTTGATACGCCTGGGCATTGAGTCGAACAGAGCTTGGATGGCGTGTACAGGTACAGCTGCCCATGCAGCATCAACACGATACCACAGTTCATCAAGAGTAGTGACTAGCGTATTGTGACGAGCCAGTTGCTTGGTCACCATTGACCAGACGTTTTCAATTGGTGAGAGATCTGGAGAATGTGATGGCCAGGACAGCAGTCGAACATTTTCTGTATCCAGAAAGGGCCGTACAGGACCTGCGGCATGCATTGTCCTGCTGAAATCTAAGGTTTCGCAGGGATCGGATGAAGGGTAGAGCCACGGGTCGTAACACATCTGAAATGTAACATCCAATGTTCAAGGTACCGTCAATGCGAACAAGAGGTGACAGAGACGTGTAACCAATGTTACCCCATACCACCACGCCGGGTGATACGCCAGTATGGCGATGACGAATACACGTTTCCAATGTGCGTTCACCGCGATGTCGCCAAACACGGATTCGACCATCATGATGCTGTAAACAGAACCTGGATTCATCTGAAAAAATTACGTTTTGCCATTCGTGCACCCAGGTTCGTCGTTGAGTACGCCATCGCCGGCGCTCCTGTCTGTGGTGCAGCGTCAAGGGTACCCTCAGCCATGGTCTCCGAGCTGATAGTCCATGCTGCTGCAAACGTCGTCGAACTGTTGGTGCAGACGGTTGTTGTCTTACAAACGTCGCCATCTGTTGACTCAGGGATCGAGACGTGGCTGCACGATCCGTTACAGCCATGCAGATAAAATGCCTGTCATCTCGACTGCCTTCAAATAACCCCAAGAAAATTTTGATATTTTCCTACTTGCTAAGTGCAAACTGTTAGTCCTACAGAGAAATTGGGAAATTTGATGTAGTTAATTTTGTGCTGAGATACATTTTTGCTTCAGGCTGTAGTTTTCGAATTATTCAGGAAAACGTAAAAAAAGTTTCCTTCAAACGCGATTTTCTTGAATAACCCGAAAATAATGGCCATTCCAGTACCAAAATTAACTAATCTAAATTTCCTACAGAAATGT
This sequence comes from Schistocerca americana, assembly GCF_021461395.2. NCBI lineage: Eukaryota > Metazoa > Arthropoda > Insecta > Orthoptera > Acrididae > Schistocerca > Schistocerca americana. The sequence continues at coordinate 36,653,111 of NC_060124.1, forward strand.
CCTGTTCGTTTTTTCTGTAGGACTAATTGCGTAGCGAGCGCGAAAATATGAAAATCTTGGGCGTGTTTTTTGAAGTAGTTGAGGATTGCAACGGGCAGCTGAATCACCCAGTGTGTATTGACCATGTGAGCAAAACTTGAGTAAAGAAAATAAAACATTTTAAAATTAACACTGTGCATGTTATTACACTGGCTTTTGCTGACCACCAAACAACTGTAAGAATAAAATTACCTATAATAAGCTCTCCATTACAAAGACCAATTCCATGGTATTTTTAGGAGACCAGCTCATGCGAATTAAGATCGAAATGATTAGCAGATCGTAGAGCAAGTTAACAAATCACAATATTTAGTGTGCAGTATTAAAATAATTAAATGCAATATGCTGTATAAGTTAAAATATACCTAAGGAACTATATGCAGAACGTTGGGAAAGATAGTCCACATAGATTACTTAAGTTATGGATGTATCTGCACTGCCGTATGGATGTAAAAATTGGAGCTTTAACATGAAAGATGAAAAGAGAATAGAAGCATGTGAACTGAATTTCCCTAGGTACGTGGCTGGATATACTTTAATACATAAAAAGAAAAATGACGACATTCAAGGTGAACTGAATTTGCAAAGCATAATTGACGCAACAATACAATACACACAAACTGTACGCCAGATGTAATAGTCACTAAAACAATGAAACAGTATAAACCAAGAGGCAAAAGATCTTTAGGAAGAGCAATGAAGAGATTGCTTGATCAGTTTTGAAGGAGAGGTAGCAGACCAAAACGCCCAACCTCGATGTAGATGATGATGACGATGACTTACTAAGTATCGTGTACTACGGATATCCTAATCAACCCCCAACGGTTTCTGCTTTATTTTTCCAGCACTCTTCTGACTGGTTTGCTGCGGGCTGCTACGACTTCCTCTCCTGTGCCAAATCCTTCATCTCATAAATAAATGCACTTGCATCCTACATCCTGTACTATTAGTTGGACATCTTTCAGTCTCTGTCTTCCACTATTGTTTTTACTCTCTACAGCTACCTCTGGTATTATGGAAGTTATTCCCTGTTCTGAATCCACGACACCGTCTTACGGTGGGTGATGGACGATGCCATGTGTGCCACTGTTAATTCTCTCCTTTCCTGTTCCTGTCGCGAATGGTCTGTCGAAAAAACAATTACTGGTAAGCCTCTGAGTGAGCTCAAATCTTTGTACTCATCCTATCTTTTCTTATTGTCAATCTTTCCAAACACTTCCTTTCCTTGCCGATTCAGTGCAGTACCTTTCTTTTTCGTTAGCATGCCAAATTTTGAAGATCCATCTTCAGCACCGAATCTCAGATGCTTGTATTCTCTTTTTTTCTGAGTTTTTATGACAACGTTTCACATTCGTACAAGGTTGTGTACCAAATGTACATTTTTAAAAATTTCTTCCTCAGTTTAAGGCCCAGCAGAATGCTTTTAGAGGCGAACGTTCTCTTTGTCAATAGATCTTTCTTGATTCCTCCGACAATCGTATTCTACCTGAAAGGGAGCAAAATTCCTTTTCTTCATTCCATTCTCATCTGCAACCACAGGAGTACGGCATTACAACTAATACACTCCTGTTGTAGTAATACAGTGGAGGATCAGCTGATTACATCATTCCTTTACATATTGAAAATAAACGATCAAAAGAAATATTTACATACCAATACTTTCCGTAGAGTAAGACCTTTAGCGCAAAATGTCAACAAACACCAAGCAACCACTACCCTGCGAGTTTTCCAGCAGATATGAACATGTTGGCTTGCTCTTTGGGCACTAACCCAAGATTTCCATGAAGACTGTTCGAGCCATATTACTTTAGATTGTGCATAAATATTTTGCTGTTGGGATTACTAAAACTGGAAACAATGATAAGACCTGAAAGTGTGTGCTGCCAGAAACCTTGCTCTGCTGGATATTTAGACCGCTTCTGTAGATTTGGCTCCTCAGCCAGAGTGAACTTTTTGAAAGAGTACATGCATTGCCTATATTTGTCATTCCATTTGCATATGTAACAGTAATTAGACTTGGAGCTGATCAGTTCTAATCTCACTGGTCATTAACAAGCACACATCATCAGAAAAATCATACATATAGATATTTTTGTACATAAGGGTTGGGACTTAAATAGTGACAAATATTTATTCACAACCGATAAAAAGGTACAAATGGCTCTGAGCACTATGGGACTCAACTGCTGAGGTCATTAGTCCCCTAGAACTTAGAACTAGTTAAACCTAACTAACCTAAGGACATCACAAACATCCATGCCCGAGGCAGGATTCGAACCTGCGACCGTAGCGGTCTTGCGGTTCCAGACTGCAGCGCCTTTAACCGCTCGGCCACTTCGGCCGGCGATAAAAAGGAGTTACGTGTTTGCACCTGCTTCTACCCTTCAAAGTAGCCACCAGCATTGTATAGAACGCATTGCCAGCGATGTGGAAGGCGTAGTATACCGTTAACACAGCCTGTTCTGTTGATGGTGCGAATGGAGCGGTCTATTGCCTGTCAAATCTCCGGAACAGTTCTGAAGCGAATGCCACGAAGTGGTTCCTTCATCTTCGGAATCGAACCATAGTCACAAGGACTTACGTCCGAGGAGTGTGGTGGATGGTACAGTACTTCCCAGTCCCATCGACCGAACAGAACAACCACAGCTTGCGCTGTATGCGCCTGCGCATTGTCGTGCAAAATGATGGGTGGGTTGCTCAGAAAGTGTCACCGCTTCTTTCGCAAAGCTGGGCGAAGGTGATGCTCCAAAAACGAACAGTAATACTGTGCACTGACGGTCTGCCGTGGAGAAGCGTAATGCATTAGGACAACACTATCACAGTCGTACACGAGAATCGCCAGAACTTTCACCATACTGGGGCTCTAACACACTTTCGACTTTCGCGGCAACCCATAATGACGTCATTCGTTGGATTTGCGTTTCAGTTTTTGCTTCGCGGCATTCGCTTCAGAACTGTTCAAGAGATTCGACAGGCAGTAAACCGCTTCATTCGCTCCATCAACAGAACAGGCTCTGCTAACTGTATACTACGCCTTCCACATCGCTGGCAACGGGCTCTACATAACGCTGGTGACTACTTTGAAGGACGGTAACAGGTGCAAACATGTAACTCTTTTGTATCGGTTGTGAATAAATAGTTGCCATTATTTAAGTTCCAACCCTCGTATTTGGGTATGGGGGTTGCTTTGTCATGATGAGGTATATATGAAAATAAATGCACGTTTTAAGCAGCATGTGTTTTGTATTTGATGGTATGAGCTTGACAATGACCAATGAGGCTAAAATGTGTCAATTAAACACAAAACTATAATTATGAATGAATACAGCCTGTTCAGGACATATATTCTCCTTCATTAAATTACGACCACTTGCAGGTTTGGAGTCATTGCACTGTGAGAGAACTACATTATGTTTCTATTAAGTTAACTGGTGACATTGTCTTATTTTATCAGTGTTTGCAGAATTATGACAGCTTTTTATCGTTAATAACCGCTTTTGATTTCGTAAGCACCTCTTGTGATCTGTAGAGTTCTTCGACATCCAGACGAACGCATAAGTGAACTAGTGTTTCTTATATGCACAGTACCCTGTTCTCTACGTGTAGTTTATTTATTGTTACTCTGTTGCTCATTGGGTCGCACAATGCGAATTTAAAAAAAATGGCTCAAATGGCTCTGAGCACTATGGGACTTAACATCTATGGTCATCAGTCCCCTAGAACTTAGAACTACTTAAACCTAACTAACCTAAGGACATCACACAACAACCAGTCACCACGAGGCAGAGAAAATCCCTGACCCCGCCGGGAATCGAACCCGGGACAACGCGAATTTACTTTTTAACTGATAGTAAGGAGCATACATACAGCAAACAGCTATGCTGCTCACCCACTAGTATCACGGATGAACTAATTTTAATAGGTAGTGTTCACGTATTGTTTTTGTTTTATTGATAATGGTCGTCGTGAAAGGAACAAAATGATGTGCAATGTCAAAACATAACCAAGCCTACAGGTTTATTCCACAGAGTAAATGAGCGAGTGCGTGTACTTGCTACGGCTCTGATCATCTCAGAGAGCGGGGCCTCAGATCCTCGTCCAATAGAAATTTTAGCATAGTTGCCCTAATTCGATTAAGCCGAATGCCTGGATGATGCATTATGTAAGGAGTTTCATTTGGGAAGGACGTGATTTTTTTCTCCGCTATTATCCTCTCTGCGCTTGTGCTCCGATTATAATAAAGTCATCGACAGGAAGGTAAACCCAAACTAAAGTTCCTTCTTTCCTTCCTTCCATCTTCTGAGACTTGCAGTGCCCTATGACATACTCCAAATGACATTCCAAGGATTAACCAACGACATAGGTTTACAGTCTTATCAGATGCAAACGTAGGCATCTCGTATGTCTATAATCGTCATCATATTATGCAGTCTGAGCCTTGTTGCTGCAAAAATTTATTCAATTTCTCGCTTTCTCCTTAATAATTGTGTCACTGTCCTTTTCACTTGTTTGAAGATTTTTTTAGGCCTCCTCATTCTTTTATACATTGTATTTTACGTTCGAGAATGTTTTTCATTACGGTACCTGTTCCAGAAGTTACTCTGATTTTGCCTTGCTGAGATGCAGCTATTACTTTATTTGTTACAGGTCTCCTAGTTTAATTATGACGAAAGATCATATTTTGCAGCCGATATAAGCGAATGTTGACTGGTTTCCCTCTAGATTTTGATGACTATACTACACGTGAAGATTTCAGTTTAGTTGCAGCTTATCTTTTCTACTAACTACCAGCACTAGCTTTCATAGAGAAACACATGCTACACAAGGGGTTTAGTATATGTCTTCCATGTATTGATGTTCATGAATTTAAGAAACTCCTCTTGTACTGCACATTTGGCAGGGCTTCCAACTTTCTAATGTTCAGATGTGTGTGAAATCTTATGGGACTTAACTGCTAAGGTCATCAGTCCCTAAGCTTACACGCTACTTAACATAAATTAGCCTAAGGACAAACACACACACACCCATGCCCGAGGGAGGACTCGAACCTCCGCCGGGGTCAGCCGCACAGTCCATGACTGCAGCGCCTTAGACCGCTCTGCTAATCCTGCGCGGCCCACTTTCTAATACCAAGAATACATTGGTTATTTACATTTAGAAACGATACTCCTTAAAGATCAAACCTGTCTTCTTTATTCGGTTCTGGAGCTTTAAAGTATCTAGTATGAAGTTCTTCATTGACCTATGTTGTCGATTAGAAACAATTTTGTCTTATTAATGTTAAATTTATGCTGTCTCAAATGCAAAATCTTACAACATAGGATTTACACGATTTATTTTAATTACTGTGTTTTCTCCTTTACAATGATAGTTCCTTTTTCAGTAAATGGACAGGAGAAAGTGGGACAATCCTGTCTGACAAGCTTCTCGCATTTATATGTCGATGAAACCTGAATGAATGTTTCACCGCCGACATTTGAATCGACCACCTTCAGCCGAAAATCATCGGATCACGTCGGTTTAGCAACATCATAAATGTGGAAGGATAACAATCTACTGAAAGTCTACATTCAGCCTAAGTTAATCCCTTGGATATAATCTGAGTGAATTGATAAGAAAAAAAATGAGGAACGAAACATTGACTCGGAGATATTTACTACCATAACCAAAAATTAAAACATAAGACCAAAAAGAAACTTCGCAACTTCATGTGAACAGTAGAATATCTTAAACATACGGAGGATGGATAAAAATATGGAAAGGCCTTGAGAAATGCATGCTTAAACATAAAAACGGTTGTTAGCTTCAAAGTTGCGCTGTTTCGTTTGACCACGAACGGCGATGTCCTCAGTACAGTCGTGGACAGAACGGTATCCTGCGTAGTTGTGAGTGCGTTATGTCGGAGCTAAGTGTATTCGAACGAGGGCAAATCTTTCGTTCTCGTACGGCGGGTTCTTCCGCAACCAAGGTAGTCTAAGTGTTTGCTACTGAAAGAGGCACCGTATCAAAAATTTATATCGCTTGCAGGAAAAGCAGAAAATCATCATCCGCTGAGTCACAGCGCGGATGAAAGTGTGTGTTACGTGGTCGTGATGGACCGTCACTGAAGAGGATTGTGACGAAAAATAAGGGGACGACAGCTGCTAAAGTCACTGCAGAAGTAAATGTCGCACTTGCGAACCCAGTCAACGCCCCAAAAACAACACGAATGGAGCTCCAGAAGCACGGAATTGGAGGGCGAGCTGGAATTGCAAAAACCCTCGTAAGTGATGCAGATCCCCGTATTGTCGTATTCTATGGCCACCACGGTTATTCTGACAGGCCTCGTTACTGCCAAGGATTTTGTGACCATTTTGGTTGCTCAGGTCCAATGTTTGTTCCCCAACGGTCACGTTGTGTCTCACGATGGCAGGGCGCCCGTTCGCACTGCTTGCTTTGCCCAGGACTGCTTACGTGAACGCGAGGATGAATTGTCGCATCAGCCCTGACTACAACAATCACCACATCTAAATATTATTGAGCCTTTGTGATCTGCTTTGGAGAGAAAGGCGCATGATCACTAGGCACCTCCCTCATCGTTACCTGAATTTGCCACTATTTTGCAGGAAGAATGGTAAAGGATTCCAGTGAAAATCACACACGCTCTGTATTTATGCGCCGGTCGGAGTGGCCGAGCGGCTCTAGGCGCTACAGTCTGGAACCGCGCGACCGCTACGGTCGCAGGTTCGAATCCAGCCTCGAGCTTGGATGTGTGTGATGTCCTTAGGTTAGTTAGGTTTAAGTAGTTCTACGTTCTAGGGGACTGATTGTGGTGTCACCGCCAGACACCACACTTGCTAGGTGGTAGCCTTTAAATCGGCCGCGGTCCATTAGTATACGTCGGACCCGCGTGTCGCCACTGTCAGTGATTGCAGACCGAGCGCCGCCACACGGCAGGTCTAGAGAGACGTCCTAGCACTCGCCCCAGTTGTACAGCCGACTTTGCTAGAAAAGGTTCACTGACAAATAACGCTCTCAATTGCCGAGACGATAGTTAGCATAGCCTTCAGCTATGTCATTTGCTACGACCTAGCAAGGCGCCATTACCAGCTTATATTGAGATTGTTATTAATGTACCGTCAAGAGCGATGTACACCAATTATGGATTAAAGTTAAGTATTCCAGCAACAACGTACCTTATTGGCTATATTAATTACATTGTCCTGTTCCAGACCTCACGCCAGTCTGCGTGAGCTTAAACGCGTGCCTTTCGGCTTCCTCCAAACCCCGTGAATTGGCTTCTGCCAATTCACAACACTGATGACCTCAGATCTTAAAGTCCCATAGTGCTCAGAGCCATTTGAACCATTTTGTATTTATGCATACGGAGCCGACTGCCAACGGTTTTCCTATGTCATGATTTCAGTCTCTGATCACAATATGCATTCTGTAGACGATGACCGGTTTCAGTCTGTAATGACCATCCTCAGACTGAAACCGGACATCGTCTAAAGAATGCGTATTGTGATCAGAGACTGAAATAAAAAAGCATTTTACAGTATTGGATCACTGTTTGTATACGCGATTATGTCGCAGTTGGTGATTCCTATGTCATATTGAATGTGTCGTGTTTTTGGTGTTTCGATATTTTTGTGCACCCCCTGTACCTTTTAGGAATTATAGTTAGATATAAATGGTGAAGCAATATAAGAGTACTGTATTTGGCGACACTAACGAATGCACGCGTGCATTGGAACTTCTGTTGCACGCGTCCAATGTGTTTTCCATACATTCCCTTTTCTCAGAGTCAGTGCTGATAAATGCACCTTGTGAGTTGAGCGATCAGCATAGCAACAGATTGTAAACATACAACACAAAATAATCTCTCAGGAGAGCACAACAGAAACATATTGGCATATTGGGAAATGGAAATGTTGTGCCTGAGATGCTGGTTAGTCCGGTGAAATACTTGCTAAGTGATCGTGTTGTATAACGGGCGGTCAAAAGTTTCCCGAAGGCCGTACAGTCCAGGATCGCTATGTCACGCAGGCAAAACCTCCGTGAGCATTCAGGAAATCCCCATCGACGCACCCGTTTGAAGATATCTGTCTGGTAGAACACCGTGTCCTGCTCTTGGAAGAAGTGCGGAACTGCTTTCCGTGCGTCTCATCCGGCAGGCATTTTTTAAGGAACCGAAGGCGTCATAAAAGCATGGGGAGAGCTCAAGACAACGGCGTGGGCGCTCGAGTGTCGTGGCGTAACTTCAGCGTTACGACATTTTGCGATATGGGGGCGTCTTGCGTCGAATCGCGACCAGAGCGGATCTTGACGCACCATTCTACAACGGTGCTTTTCGACAGACACTCTGCGCTACTCACATTCTTCATCCTCTGATAGATGTCTACCGGTGTTTGTCCTTCGCCAGACAAGAAAGAAAATACACTCCTGGAAATGGAAAAAAGAACACATTGACACCGGTGTGTCAGACCCACCATACTTGCTCCGGACACTGCGAGAGGGCTGTACAAGCAATGATCACACGCACGGCACAGCGGACACACCAGGAACCGCGGCGTTGGCCGTCGAATGGCGCTAGCTGCGCAGCATTTGTGCACCGCCGCCGTCAGTGTCAGCCAGTTTGCCGTGGCATACGGAGCTCCATCGCAGTCTTTAACACTGGTAGCATGCCGCGACAGCGTGGACGTGAACCGTATGTCCAGTTGACGGACTTTGAGCGAGGGCGTATAGTGGGCATGCGGGAGGCCGGGTGGACGTACCGCCGAATTGCTCAACACGTGGGGCGTGAGGTCTCCACAGTACATCGATGTTGTCGCCAGTGGTCGGCGGAAGGTGCACGTGCCCGTCGACCTGGGACCGGACCGCAGCGACGCACGGATGCACGCCAAGACCGTAGGATCCTACGCAGTGCCGTAGGGGATCACACCGCCACTTCCCAGCAAATTAGGGACACTGTTACTCCTGGGGTATCGGCGAGGACCATTCGCAACCGTCTCCATGAAGCTGGGCTACGGTCCCGCACACCGTTAGGCCGTCTTCCGCTCACGCCCCAACATCGTGCAGCCCGCCTCCAGTGGTGTCGCGACAGGCGTGAATGGAGGGACGAATGGAGACGTGTCGTCTTCAGCGATGAGAGTCGCTTCTGCCTTGGTGCCAATGATGGTCGTATGCGTGTTTGGCGCCGTGCAGGTGAGCGCCACAATCAGGACTGCATACGACCGAGGCACACAGGGCCAACACCCGGCATCATGGTGTGGGGAGCGATCTCCTACACTGGCCGTACACCACTGGTGATCGTCGAGGGGACACTGAATAGTGCACGGTACATCCAAACCGTCATCGAACCCATCGTTCTACCATTCCTAGACCGGCAAGGGAACTTGCTGTTCCAACAGGACAATACACGTCCGCATGTATCCCGTGCCACCCAACGTGCTCTAGAAGGTGTAAGTCAACTATCCTGGCCAGCAAGATCTCCGGATCTGTCCCCCATTGAGCATGTTTGGGACTGGATGAAGCGTCGTCTCACGCGGTCTGCACGTCCAGCACGAACGCTGGTCCAACTGAGGCATGGCAAGCCGTTCCACAGGACTACATCCAGCATCTCTACGATCGTCTCCATGGGAGAACAGCAGCCTGCATTGCTGCGAAAGGTGGATATACACTGTACTAGTGCCGACATTGTGCATGCTCTGTTGCCGGTGTCTATGTGCCTGTGGTTCTGTCAGTGTGATCATGTGATGTATCTGACCCCAGGAATGTGTCAATAAAATTTCCCCTTCCTGGGACAATGAATTCACGGTGTTCTTATTTCAATTTCCAGGAGTGTAATACGCGCCGCGTTCGTCTTTTTTGGACGCATTGGTAATGGCGTCGCCGCATTTACCGCACACATGTCGGAAAGACACGAATGTCACACTAGTTCCTTGCCTGTATGCCGGTGCTCATACATCCGCATAGAAGTTGCGCTACGTCGCATATACGCTGCTGCAAAGCCTGCAAAGTGAAAACTTTTGATCGTCCCTTATAGTACTCGTGTCTTAGGTCGCTACATGTGTCCAAGAGTTTGTAGGCGAGTTAGGACGCCAACGCGTGCACTTCCACGAAAGGGAAAGCACGCTGACTGTGAGAGCAGCAAAGCGCTGGGAGAACAGGAAGAGGAAATAGAAAGCGCTCGCGGCGTGCGAGTTTGCTCCCTCTGGTTCAAGAAAATTATGAGAACACAGCCGTACGCGTCAAGCAATTCCGCGTTTTGGTCCGAAAGGATGTTCCCGTAATTTCTGAGATTATGACTTAGCAATTCCGGAGTTAGCTCCCTCGCTCCACAATATGGTGACCACGAGTGAATCCCCACGAATTAAAGCTCTGCGCTCCAACGGGAGGCGTATGGGGATGGAAAAGGTACCATGATGATTTCTCCAGTGGCAAAAGATTCCTGACTACTTCTCCTGTAGATCTCCGGGGGGATGGGGCGAAGGGTTGGGCGGGGGGGGGGGGGGGGGGGGATGCTCAGGGTGAGGTGTGTGTGAGGAAAAGGTCGAATAACCTCCGAAAAGACCATTTTCCACGAGTGGGAAAGATTTGTCGGATGTGACAGAAGAAGAAACAGGATTCGATTTAGAAGAGATGAGGTATCCGTACTAGAACCAGAATTTGAGAGAGCTAGCTTTGGAGGACCGATAACATTCTATCAGACTTTCTGAAATCTTTGGAGGAGGTGGCAACAAAACGACTACTAACTTTGGTGTGTAGAATGTATGAGTCTTGCGATATACCGTCTCACCTTCGAAAAAAAATATCATCCACACAATTCCGAAGACTGTAAGAGATGACACATGCGAGAATTATTGCACAATCAGCTTAACAGCTAACGCATCCAAGTTGCATACACGAATAATATACTGAAGAATGTGAAAGAAAATTGACGATGTGCTAGATGACGATCGGTGTGGCTTTAGGAAAGGTAAAAGCACCAGAGAGATAGTTCTGACTCTGCAGTCGATAATGGAAGCAAGACTAAAGAAAATACACAATACGTGCACTTTCTATGCACATCAAACCTACAGACTTTTTACTTATTCTCACAACCAAAAGGGCTACCGCCGATTTCGCTCTAAAATAACGTGTTATACCTTCGTTTATTAACAGAGAGCGAGTCCTTCCTCTTACTGAGGAACATGAAAAACGTCTTATGTTTTTTTAACACTTGAAAATCAAAAATACATAACCGTAGGCGCAGGCTGTACGCTGGGCTACCGTCTCACCTATTGCTCTTTGCCTTTGAAGAAAACGAAAACATAAAAGCAAGAAATGCAAAAGGTACATCACATTAGTCTATACGTCGAAGAAGCACTGAGAGAAATAAAAGAAAGTTTCAAGAGTGGATCAAAATTCAGGATGCAAGGTTATCAATGACAAGATTACAGGATCTTCTGAATGGAAAGAACAGTCTAATGACTACAGAATAATGTATGAGAGTAACTTGAAGAGTGATGAAAGTAATCAGAAGCAGCAGGATTGAGAACGTCGAGAAAGCTAACATCAAAATTGGGGATCACGAAGTAGACTAAATTAAGGATTTCTGCTACATAGGCAGCAGAATAACGTATGACGAACGGAGCAAGGAGGACATAAAAAGTAGACTAGTACTGGCGGAAAAGGCATTCCTGGCCAACAGAAGTCTGCTAGTATCAAACGTAAGTCTTATCTTGAGGAAGACATTTCTGATAAAGTACGGTTTGAGCACGGCATTGTATGGTAGTGGGACATGGACTGTGCGAAAACCATAAGAGAATCGAAGCTTTTGTGACGTGGTGATACAGAAGAATGTTGAAAACCAGATAGACGAATAAGGTAAGGTGTGAGGAGTATCTCCGCAGAATCGGCGAGGAAAGGAATATATGGAAAACAGTAATAAGGAGAAGTGACACGATGATAGGACATCCGTTACGGCATGAGGGAATAAATTCCATGATACTAGACGGAACTGCAGAGTGTAAAAACTGTAGGGGCCAGAGACTGAGTACATCCAGCAAATAATTGAGGACGTAGGTTGTAATTGCTTCTCTTACATGAAAAGGTTGGCACAGGAGAGGAGTTCGTGAAGGGGCCGTGTCAAACTGTTCAGAGGGACTAATATATATATAGGCATTAGTCCTCTGAACAGTTTGACACGGCCCTCTCACGAATTCCTCTCCTGTGCCAACCTTTTCATGTAAGAGTATATATATATAAACTAGTTCAAATAATCAATTGGTGGAAAATGGACAGACCATTATATATATATATATATATATATATATATATATATATAGGGTGAGTCATTTCGTAAACCACATCAAATACTGACGAATCGATTCCACAGACCGAACGTGAGGAGAGGGGCTAGTGTAATTGGTTAATACAAACCATAATAAAATGCACGGAAGTATGTTTTTTAACACAAAACTACGTTTTTTTAAATGGAACCCCGTTAGTTTTGTTAGCACATCTGAATATATAAACAAATACATAATCAGTGCCGATTGTTGCATTGTAAAATGTTAATTACATCCGGAGATATTGTAACCTAAAGTTGACGCTTGAGTACCACTCCTCCGCTGTTCGATCTTGTGTATCGGAGAGCACCGAATTACGTAGGGATCCAAAGGGAACGGTGATGGACCTTAGGTACAGAAGAGACTGGAACAGCACATTACGTCCACATGCTAACACCTTTTTCTTGGTCTTTTTCACTGACGCACATGTACATTACCATGAGGGGAGAGGTAAACGTACAGACGTGGTTTCCGTTTTGAATTACGAAGTGGAATAGAGTGTGTCCCACTGGAAACGCGTCGACGTATGTGGTATCAGCATGATGGTGCACCCGCACATTCCGCAATTAACACTAGGCTGACCCTTGACAGGATGTTCGACGGGCGTTTCATAGGACGTGGAGGACGCATAAATTGGCCAGCCCGTTCTCCTGATCCTACACCTCTGGACTTCTTTCTGTGGGGTACGTTAAAGGAGAATGTGTACCGTGATGTGCCTACAACCCCAGAGGATATGAAACAACGTATTGTGGCAGCCTGCGGCGACATTACACCAGATGTACTGCGGCGTGTACGACATTCATTACGCCAGAGATTTCAATTGTGTGCAGCAAATGATTGCCACCACATTGAACATCTATTGGCCTGACATGTCGGGACACACTCTATTCCACTCCGTAATTGAAAACGGAATCCACGTGTGTACGTGTACCTCACCCCTCATTGTAATGTACAAGTGCGTCAGTGAAAAAGACCAAGATAAAGGTGTCAGCATGTGGACGTAACGTGCTGTTCCAGTCTCTTCTGTACCTAACGTCCATCACCGTTCCCTTTGGATCCCTACGTAATTCGGTGCTCTCCGATACACACGATCGAACAGCAGAGGAATGGTACTCAAGCGTCAACTTTAGGTTACAATATCTCCGGATGTAGTTAACATTTTACAATGCAACAAACGGTACTGATTACGTATTTGTTTATATGTTTAGATGTGCTAACAAAACTAACGGGGTTCCATTTTAAAAAACGTAGGTTTGTGTTAAAAAACATACTTCCGTGTATTTTTTATGGTTTGTATTAACCAATTACACTAGCCCCTCTCCTCACGTTCGGTCTGTGGAATCGATTCGCCAGTATTTGATGTGGTTTACGAAATATATCCAGCGGTAATGTTAGGTGACTCACCCCGTATATATATATATATATATATATCGTAACAGAGTTTAATTCCGCTCATCTCACGACGATAGCGTGCACTCAGCCGGTACTACTTTCTCACTGACCACAGAATCTCCCAACAATTTCACTTGCGGGACGCACTTCGGCCCTCGACTATCGATTCTTGGCCTATCCTAGACCTGTGCGAGTAAAATATACTTGAGCAAGGGACCGTGGATTCCCTTCATAATGGTCTGTCCATTTTCCACCAATGGATTATTTGAACTAGTTTGTGTTTGCTACTCATCATGTTTGTAACTTTCCTTTCGGATTTAAAAGTGAAACACATATTTCCGAGTCCACTGAAAGTGGCGTTCTATTTACACCCACACCCGTAATCAGGTCGCTAACGAACGCCTTGATGGGCGCTCCGCTGCAAAGTAGCCAGTTCGAATCCTGGTTCTGCAACAAAATTTTTCTACCAGAATTAGACTGGAAAGAGGAGAAGACTCGACAAAGTACTGTTTTCAGCTTGAGGAACTGATGGTTCATTCTTATGATGGAAAGATCGCCGATGGCTGATGGGACAATTAAGTTAGGATTTTATGTTGGTAACGCCACGTAGCGCTCTGCATGAAAATCACTGACTGTGCTGTGTGCAATCTGTGGCTGGTTGGCATTGTTGGAATATTCGCTATTCTATTGTTGGGCAGTGGGATGTGAACAGCGCATAGCGTTGTGCAGTTGGAGGTGAGCCGCCAGCAATGGAGGATGTGGGGAGAGAGGTGGCAGAATTTTGAGAGCGGACGATCTGGACGCGTGTTCGTCAGAAAAAGTAAATTTGTAAGACTGGATGTCATGAACTGATATATACATTATGACTTTTGAACACTATTGAGGTAAATACATTGTTTGTTCTCTATCAAAATCTTTAATTTGCTAACTATGCCTATCAGTAGTTAGTGCCTTCAGTAGTTAGAATCTTTTATTTAGCTGGCAGTATTGGCGCTCGCTGTATTGCAGTAGTTCGAGTAACGAAGATTTTTGTGGGGTAAGTGATTCATGAAAGGTATTGGTTATTGTTAGTCAGGGCCATTCTTTAGTAGGGGTTATTGAAAGTCACATTGCATAGAGCTATAAATATTCTGTGTCAGTTTAGTGTTGATCAGAATCAGTAAAGAGACAAATGTCTGAGTACGTTCAATTTTGGTCAGCTGTTTGAAAATCTAATAACGTAAGAAGTTTACCAGCACAGTAATTCATAATTTTTCTAAGGGGACGTTTTAAACAAACGAGATTTAGAAAGTACGGGAAGACTGGTGCGTGAAATTCCTAATCACCAGACTTTGTGCCAACGTCCTGGATTAAATTTCAAACAATGTATCATGGCGTGAGCGCGTGCGGCAATATTGATTATGATACATTCATCGATTGAGATGTTAAGCGCTGGTGTCCCATCTTAGAAGAGGAGGCTGTATGTCACCACTGAATTCATTCACTCCCGGGTCTTATCATCATACAGCACTAACATGACGCTGCACTATACTGCCACCCATTTCAGTCATCTACACTCAACAGATACGCTTAAAAAACAACTGCCATACATCGATGTAGAAAGGCCATAGAGCGCGGACAAAAGTAATACTTTCCGATTAAGCAAGTGTACCTACCTCTAGAGGTCTCCCATAACTTCCGTTAGTTATGTGTTTACATGAAATTATCCACAACATAACACACAAAATCCGTAGCCGTCGCCGGCCGGTGTGGTCGAGCGTTTCTAGGCGCTACAGTTTGGAACCGCGCGACCGCTACGGTTCCAGGTTCGAATCCTTCATCGGGCATGGATGTGTGTGATGTCCTTAGGTTAGTTAGGTTTATGCAGTTCTAAGTTCTCGGGGACTCATGACCTCAGAAGTTAAGTCCCATAGTGCTCAGAGCCATTTGAACCGTAGCCGTCGCTTTGAGAACTAACGTACAGGATTTTGGCGTAGATAGCAATTCATTTATACACTGACGAAAAAAAAAAAAAAAAATCGCAGCCCCAAAAAATAATAAACGTAGAGTAACGAAATTTCTGGCGTACATTACTCTAGTGACATGTTTAAAGTGATTAATATTGCAAGATCGTAGGTTATTGTAGGCACGAGATAAGCCATTGCAAATGTGAAATGCTGGTACATTAGTGACTGGTGTAAACACCAGGATGTTGAATGCAAGCATGCAAACGTGCATGCACTGTGATATACACGGGCCGAATGTCAGTTTGTGGGATTGAGTTCCATCCCTGTTTCACTTGGTCGGTCAATACAGGGACGGTTAATGCTGGTTGTGGATGACGCTGGAGTTATCGTCTGATGATGTGCTATATATGCTCATTGGAGTCAGATCTGGTGACCGTTAAAGCCTCGGTAACATGACGAGTATGTTGGGTTACAACAGCGCTATATGGGCGAGTGTTATCCAGTTGGAAAACACCACCTGGAAAGTTATAAATAAATAAATGTCGTGTGACTAGGGCCTCCCGTCGGGTAGACCGTTCGCCGGGTGCAAGTCTTTCGATTTGGCGACTTGCGCGTCGGTGCGGTTGAAATGATGATGATTAGGACAACATAACACCGGGTCCCTGAGCGGAGAAAATCTCCGACCCAGCCGGGAATCGAACCCGGGCCCTTAGGATTGAGATCCTGTCGTGCTGACCACTCAGCTTCCGGGGGCAGGCACCTGGAAAGTTGTTTATGAATGACAGCACAACGGGTCGAATCGCCAGACTGGCGCACAGTTTTATAGTCAGCGTGTTATGAGATAACCGCGAGAAATCACACCCCAGACCAGTACTCCAAGTGTAGCTCCAGTGTTTCTGGCACGGGAACTAATTGGTTGCAGGCCCCCAACTGGCCACCTTCTGACCAACACACGACGATGACGATGACTGGCACAGAGCCAGAACCAGCTTTCGCTAGTAAACACAACAGACCTCCACCCCCCCCCCCCCCAAAGAGCTCTCGCTTTGCACCACTGCAGTTGCAACTGGTGGCGGTTTGGGGACAGGGGAATGCACGCTACAGGGAATCTGTCTCGGAGCTGTTCTTGAAGTAACAGATTCATTTCGTTGTTTCAATATGGTGCCAACTGCTGCTCACATCATTGCTGCTGCAGATGTAGTACGGAGCTCCAGAGCCATAGTGCAACAACGCCATACTCCGGACGCCATAGTCTTGCCTACTATTAGTACCACGTGACCGCCCTGAGCCCCATCTTTTAACGACCGTAGATTGTCGCGAGCACCACTGCCAGCAGTCATGTACATTGGCTAAATCCCTTCCAAATGTTTCTGTAATATCGCAGAATGAACATCCAGCTTCTCGTTACCCTATTACACGACATCGTTCAAACTCATTTAGGCGTTCTTTAATAACATCAACCCAACCGCGTCCAATCTCAATGGTAATTAACGCTCACCGTGTATCTAAATCGCACTTGAGTTGCATCCTCCCACTGGCGCTGCCACTTTTATGCGATTGGCGTGAAATATGAAGAGACATTATCTTTCAGGTGTAGAAACGAAACTACTAAGCCACGTTTATGTCGCACAGCTCGTTCTTGCTACTGCGATTTTTTTCTGTTAGTATTTTATCCGCAACGCCACACGTTGAAATACTTGGGCGCCATCACGTTTCCGATAGTCATTTTTAACCAGTGACACAATCACGCCTTAGTAACGGAGAGAATTTTATTCCCAAAGTACTCAACATTTCTCACCTTTCACTCAACATTTCTGACCTTGTCAGCGTGAAAACGAAGCCTTTCACCAGGTGGAGCAGCGACTGCTTCGATAAGGAGACCTTGACCAACCGAGTGTTTAAATCCGTCTTCCTTCACCAGACCTGAAGGTCATTGCAGTCACCTTGTGATAATTGCGATTATTTGCCGCTATACACAAGGAAACCAGTACTCGCCCGCACAGTGGCGAGTGTTTAAACGCCGCTTCCAGGACGGGGCGGTGCGCCAGCCCTGCGTCGAATCAGCCCAGAGGATTAACGACGAGGGTCGAAGCGCCGCCCAGCATGCGTGGTTTTTAGGCGGTTTTTCTCCATTCCGCTAGGTAAATCTAAGGCTGGTACCCAACTCCCAACTCAGGTACGTGATTTGCATAAATTTAGAAAACTTTCGTTCATTTTCACATGAATAACACTACATGCAGACAGTAATGGGAACACATTTTGATTTCTATGGTAATGGGGTGGTGACAAGAAAGACATTGGGACATCACTTAAATCAACCGTGCCAAATCTGTTATAAACCATGATGACCCTGCACCAATGCAGGACAAACGCACATGAAGAAGAAGAAAAAAGCAGATGCACATGAAAACTAGTAAATATAAGTTCTTTGTCAACGGCCAGTGCTGGTTTTTGCCACGACTTTTCTTATGAAGGGTACCTGTCAGGGCGTAATCTTCTTTCCGGTGGATCAAGACGAAAATGCGTTTTATAGACGTGTCCTTGGAGGCACTTGTCAACAAGTAGGTGGAAACATGGGGTTATTTCTCGGAGATTCGTTTAAGTACCCCATGCAGTCTCTTCTATTTAAGATTTAGATGGCTCATACACTCATCAGTTCGAGATGGCTACGTCATTGTCTTGGTAGACACTCCCCCCCCCCCCTCCCTCATCCACTACCGAATCGACAGTTCCTCGGTAATGGTTGGACGAAAAATTTCAATCACATTTTAATCCTTTGTGGAGCTTGTTTTATGACAGAATGCCACCGTATGCAAAGTACTGCATTGGTTTTGTCCAGCAGTGAAGACAATGACTAGCTACGAAATTTATTGTCACGAAGTCAAGAAGGATTTGAAAAATACACGAAAGAGGTTTAGTTGTCCTTTCCGTTTCGTATTTTACAATTTTGAGTTTCCTTGTATCACCATGTGATTGTTATTGTTATAATAAGATAACTTGATGTTATAAGTTATTGGGCTTCCATTTTTCTAAATGTCAAGCAGTAATTTATCTCCAAGTTTTTCTGGTTGGTCATTACGGGTAAGCTACTTACGGAAAGGCAAACGTAAAAATCACTTCACTAAAAAGGCACTAGAATGAACAGACAAGCCGCGCGGGATTAGCCGAGCGGTTAGGGGCGCTCCAGTCATGGACTCTGCGGCTGATCCCGACGGAGGTTCGAGTACTCCCTCGGGCATGGGTGTGTGTGTGTTTGTCCTTAGGATAATTTAGGTTAAGTAGTGTGTAAGCTTAGGGACTGATGACCTTAGCAGATAAGTCCCGTAAGATTTCACACACATTTGAACATTTTGAACAGACAAACATCTTCTCATCTTTTTTATTTTCCATCCCGAGACCAACACATCGTTTTCGCTCTGGTTTGACTAGACTGCGATTATACATCGCATTATGTTGGTGCGTAAGTCCGTAGCGTTTTTGTTTGCTTGTTGGTATTCTTGTTGCTATGGGTTATTTATCGAGTTTCATTTTTTTACTTGTAGTTCACTGTTGTTATGTCAGTTTACATACTGTCATTTTGTCGTTTGGACGTAGTGAGTGGAGTTGTGGACTCTAGGAAAGAGAGTGAAAAGCTGAGAAATCGGAACATTTCCGACATATTATTCCGTTTCAGTTCAATAGAGGACTGACAGCAGCGCAGGCAGCCGGAAACATTTGCAACATGTATAGGGTTTTTTTTCCATTTAAGGAGGATAGTTTTGACGTTCAGAAAGACCTTCGAGTTTGATGAGATCGTTTAAACGCATTAATCCACAACGATCCATGTCTGTGTTCTCGAGAACTGTCAAATGATATTAGCTGTGATCTTTCCACAATTGTGCAGCATTTGCATGCAATGAGGAAGGTTCTGGACTGGTGTGTATGTGTAGTGGATGCTCGAAGCCAAAATCACAAAAATAAGCGGTTGGCCATATGTGCATTTCTGCTTGCTAGTCGTCAATTGGCTCGTAAACAACACCGACCACTCCTATCCTGTTCGTTACTGGTGACGAGAAATGGTGTCTTTATGCTAACGTTAATCCTTTATCATCTGACGGGACTTCTAAGACCCAATTTGGAAAAAAAAGAGCATATAACCTGACAGATCTGCTGCACCCTGTTTATTCTCAGTTGGGTGCACTGTGAACATATCGCAGAACTATTACGGATTTATTAACTGTGGTTCTAAAGCAGTTTGAATCTCAGAACTTGCAGTCCTCAAGCTGTTCGGTTGTGCGTAGTAAGATGTGGTTCATTCTGTGCTTGGTTTTGAGTGTTCACTGTTACAATGGTTCAAATGGCTCTGAGCACTATGGGACTTAACATCCATGGTCATCAGTCCCCTAGAACTTAGAACTACTTAAACCTAACTAACCTAAGGACATCACACAACACCCAGTCACCACGAGGCAGAGAAAATCCCTGACCCCGCCGGGAATCGAACCCGGGAACCCGTGCGCGGGAAGCGAGAACGCTACCGCACGTCCACGAGCTGCGGACCACTGTTACAATCTGGGTATCGTATTTTTCCCCAATTTCGTCATCAACCCGTTTATGCTAACAACTGTTTAGAAGCACAAAATATTGTAATTATTAGATAACTACAGTGTAAAATATTCAGAACTTGTAAGTCCCATTTGTCTACAGCTTCATGTTTTTGCAGGTCATTGCAAGGAAACGTCATAATAAGAAGAAAATGGAGTTGCTCTAGAAGTTTTCCGCATCTAATATTGATACACCAATTCAGGAAGGTAGTGATTCTGAAAGAAACACATTCTTGAATAATTAAATCGAACTCGACAATTTACCAGCCATGCAAACAATAAAGACTCCACGCCAAATGTCATCATCAACAGAATATTTCCATTTATTCTCTTGAAGAAATTCAGTGTGAAGATGGCACAGTCAGCAAGCAATATCTGTTAACTATTTTTAGAATAAAAGAAGAAAGAATGGTTTTTCACTTTCAAATGAAATTTGAACCCAGAATCTAGGAAGTCATGCCAGATTTTATTGCTAATCGTGGAAAGTGTCAAAACTATGCCATTTACAACATACAATCAAGAATTCATTCAAAGTATTCTAAATTAAAGGTGTTTTTATGTGACAACGAGTGAGAAAACTGTTTTTATCAAAACCTTTTCGCAGGAAGTAATGTTTGACATCGACAGGACCATTAAGACCTGATGGTTTTCTGAACCCCTTTTTGAGAATCTGGAATAAAAGACCAAAAATATTTATTTCTCCAGTTTTCTTTCTACTAAAGCAATTTACAGTCTGCTACTGTGACATAAAAAAATTGAGAGTTGTCAACTTCAAAGAATAAAAATTCAGGCCACAAAGGGTTAAGGAACAGAAAGGTACAGTTAAACCCAAAAAGCAGCTTCTCCCCATACAGAGACCTAGGGTAACCTCAAAAGATGATGTTGCGCATCAGGTGCAGCAGTGACGGTGTGGTGTACCACGAATTGCTTCCTCGAGGTGTAGCCCTCACTACTGACATTTATTGTCGGCAACTGAGACGTTTTGCAGACGCAATCCGAGAACAACGACCAGGAAGACAGCATGAAGTGTTGCTACTCCATGGTAATGCACGCCCGCATTCTGTTGGATTAACAAAAAACGCTACACAGGGGTTTGGTAAAAAAGTTCTTCAGCTCTCACATCATTCAACTGATCTTGAGCTCTCAAATTTTCATCTTGTTCGCTTTCCGGATGAAAATGCGCTTCGTCTCAAAATCACATGATGCCTACAGTCGCCGAACCAAAATGGTACCCCATTGTTGGCAGGCTGTTGTAAATAGTGAAGGAGAATATACAGGGCTATTACAAATGATTGAAGCGATTTCATAAATTCACTGTAGCTCCATTCATTGACATATGGTCACGACACACTACAGATACGTAGAAAAACTCATAAGGTTTTGTTCGGCTGAAGCCGCACTTCAGGTTTCTGCCGCCAGAGCGCTCGAGAGCGCAGTGAGACAAAATGGCGACAGGAGCCGAGAAAGCGTATGTCGTGCTTGAAATGCACTCACATCAGTCAGTCATAACAGTGCAATGACACTTCAGGACGAAGTTCAACAAAGATCCACCAACCTCTAACTCTATTCGGCGATGGTATGCGCAGTTTAAAGGTTCTGGATGCCTCTGTAGGGGGAAATCAACGGGTCGGCCTGCAATGAGCGAAGAAACGGTTGAACGCGGCGGGCAAGTTTCACGCATAGCCCGCGGAAGTCGACGAATAAAGCAAGCAGAGAGCTAAACGTACCACAGCCGGCGGTTTGGAAAATCTTACGGAAAAGGCTAAAGCAGAAGCCTTACCGTTCACAATTGCTACAAGCCCTGACACCCAATGACAAAGTCAAACGCTTTGAATTTTCGGCTCGGTTGCAACAGCTCATGGAAGAGGATGCGTTCAGTGCGAAACTTGTTTTCAGTGATGAAGCAACATTTTTTCTTAATGGTGAAGTGAGCAGACACAATGTGCGAATCTGGGCGGTAGAGAATCCTCACGCATTCGTGCAGCATATTCGCAATTCACCAAAAGTTAACGTGTTTTGTGCAATCTCACAGTTTAAAGTTTACGGCCCCTTTTTCTTCTGCGAAAAAAACGTTACAGGACACGTGTATCTGGACATGCTGGAAAATTGGCTCATGCCACAAGTGGAGACCGACAGCGCCGACTTCATCTTTCAACAGGATGGTGCTCCACCGCACTTCCATCATGATGTTCAGCATTTCTTAAACAGGAGATTGGAAACCCGATGGATCGGTCGTGGTGGAGATCATGATCAGCAATTCATGTCATGGCCTCCACGCTCTCCCGACTTAACCCCATGCGATTTCTTTCTGTGGGGTTATGTGAAAGATTCAGTGTTTAAACCTCCTCTACCAAGAAACGTGCGAGAACTGCGAGCTCGCATCAACGATGCTTTCGAACTCATTGATGGGGACATGCTGCGCCGAGTGTGGGAGGAACTTGGTTATCGGGTTGATGTCTGCCGAATCACTAAAGGGGCAAATATCGAACATTTGTGAATGCCTAAAAAAACTTTTTGAGTTTTTGTATGTGTGTGCAAAGTATTGTGAAAATATCTCAAATAATAAAGTTATTGTAGAGCTGTGAAATCGCTTCAATCATTTGTAACATTTGTAATAACCCTGTATTGTTGTTGACTAAAGTCTCTGTTGTGTGTATCTGTCGCGTTTGTTAAGCTTATGAAAAACATTGCGATGTTATGCACCAACCTAATATCTACAACGACTTTGGCAGCTAGCCAATAACAGCTCATAATTTTTTCTGAAGAACTTTCACGTACTGTTGAACTATACAATGTTTTTTTAATTCATAACTAGGGAGAAATTATTTTTGTGGCCTGAAACTATTCAGTTGTAAGAAAATCCTGGAAACTCCAGTTTTTCACACCAGTATCACTGACGGAACAATAATGTGGCTTTGTTAGTGCGTCAAATCCCTGTCCTCTTCTGTAAGAAGTGGCTTCAGACCCATTCGTCTTTTGTTGCTGGTCTTTGTATTCACATGCCTCACAAATTTAACACATTATATCTGAGATATTATTTGCAGCTGCAGTCAATCTTCCAAGAATAATATCTACTCCAACATACGTTTCCTAATTTTGATGATTAACTGTCTTCGTATAAGCAGCGGCATTTACCTGGTTTCTGCCACCTGATAATGCGGTATCTCATATGGTCTCTGCAGCAGTATCTGAAACAGTAATCCACATGCATGTAAACTGCTGAATCGATGTAGACTGCTGTTTTTTACCAACAAAGTAGACTTATTTGTTTATTAGTTTTCTTTAGTTGACAATATAACAAAATTAAATGAAGGAAAGGAAGTTAGGTTCAGTTCAAATGAGCAGTGAGGTCATTAGACACGCCACACTACTCCTTTCTGCGCGGATGACTAATGAAATCGGATGAGGCCTTGTTGAAAGTAGCATCAGCGTCTAAATTACTGAGCCGTCTCTCTGTTTAGAATAGAATGAGAGAAAGCTGCCGTGTAGGAGAGAGTGTTTGTCACCTCAGTGCTGTAGCTTGTGCTAGCCGTCTATGTGAGTTATGCACGCGGGAGGGAAGACGAAAACAAAAGGTGGAAAATTCTCCATTACAGTCTCCGTTAACAAGTGGGGCATCTTTTGACAGGACACGATTTATGGCCAACGCATCACGAATGATACAAGTTCCTGTATAGCAGAGACGATGAATAACTAAAATTTCCAATAGATTACTAACAAAAGGAACGGGGGCACCGTAAAATTAATCGGCTGTTGTCTATGTAAAGCAGAGAGTCATCTTCATCAACGTAAAGATCAGCCATTTTATACCAATTGCTGGATAAAGGCCTCCTCTACATTATTCAATCGGTTGCAGTGTTAAGTTACACTTTGCGATCAAAAGTATCCGGACACCCCCAAAAACATATGTTTTTCATATTAGGTGCTTTGTGCTGCCACCTACTGCCATGTACTCCACATCAGCGACCTCATTAGTCATTAGACATCGTGAGAGAGCAGAATGGGGCGCTCCACGGAACTCACGGACTTCGAACGTGGTCAGGTGATTGGGTGTACTTGCGTCATACGTCTGTACGCGAGATTTTTACACTGCTAAACATCGTTAGGTCCACTGTTTACGATGTGATAGTGAAGTGGAAACGTGAAGTGACACGTGCAGCACATAATCGTACAGGCCGACCTCGACAGTTGGTCGTAATGAGTAATAGGCAGACATTTATCCAGACCATCACACAGGAATTCCAAACTGCATCAGGAGCCATTGCAAGTGCTGTGACAGTTAGGCGAGAAGTGAGAAAACTTAGATTTCACGGTCGAGCGGCTGCTCATAAGCCACACATCACACCAGAATTGCCAAACGACACCCCGCTTGGTGTAAGGGGCTTAAACATTGGACGATTGAACAGTGGAAAAACGTTGCGTGGAGTGACGAATCACGATACACAATGTGGCAATCCGATAGCATGGTGTGGGTATGGCGAATGCCCGGTAAATGTCGTCTGCCAATGTGTGTAGTGCCAACAATAAAATTCGAAGGCGGTGGTGTTATGGTGCGGTCGTATTTTTCATTGACGGAGCTTGCACCCGTTGTTGTTTTGCGTGGCGCTATCACAGCACAGGCCTACATTGATGTTTTAAGCACCTCCTTGCTTCCCACTGTTGAAGAGCAATTCGGGGATGGCGATTGTACCTTTCAGCACGATCGAGCACCTATTCATAATGCACGGCCTGTGCCGCAGTGGTTACACGACGATAACATCACTGTAATGGACTGGTCTGCACAGAGTCCTGACCTGAATCCTATAGAACACCTTTGTGATGTTTAGAACTTCGTGCCAGGCCTCACCGACATCGATACCTCTCCTCAGTGCAGCACTTCGTGAATAATAATGGGCTGACATTACCCAAGGAACAGTGATTGAACGTAGGCCTGCGCCTGCGCGAGTGGAAGCTGTTGAATTCCAGCATTACCGATGGAGGGCGCCACTAACTTGTAAGTCATTTTCAGCCGGGTGTCCGGATACTTTTGATTACGTAGTGTATATGCTAGTTACTCCTGCAAGTTATCTATTTTTAGCTACGTTCCCCTCATTACTTCACTGTTTCTTCATACTGCCTTAACCCATTTGAGTATTATTGTCTTGGTCTCCCATTCTTCCACTGTAACGAGGTGTAGGAGATGTTTGCAAAAATAATAATAATAATAATAATAATAATAATAATTTTCGAACAGTTTTTGGGAAAATCCGTAGCCATTTTGGCAAAAAATCTATATATACTGTGAGCAGTACCTTTAAAAAGCAGAAAAAATAGCCGCTTGTTATTATGTAAAGTGTCCTATCGACTACACACCATCAGACACATCAGGTTTGAGACGTAACATTCCCAAACAACGCGCAAGCTCATAGGACCGACATTGATATTTTGGAAGTTCCATTGAGCTGGAGATTTTACAGTGGAGGCAGCGAGCAAGCCGTGATACGGTACCTACTTACGAGTACTGCTCCGGTATCTGATATCTCTCGCGGTCAAGTAGACGAGGAACCTTAAGAACTTCAGAATATTAAATTTGTAGCTGGGCTTTTGAGTCTGTAATGCAGCGTTACGGAAATATTATAGAATTTAGAGAGAATCTTTTTCCGAAAAAACGGTTAAAATGGTTGATAGTGACGGACTATGAACAATTGTACTCCCTCCATCGTACATTTCGTGCAAGCAATACAAGGGTTATGGTGCCTGGGGACACGTACTATCACATTCTCGAGTTATGTTCGCAAGCGGAACAGTACGTATAGCTGAAACTTCCTGGCAGATTAAAACTGTGTGCCGGACCAAGACTCGGACTCTGGACCTTTGCCTATCGCGGGCAAGTGCTCTACCGAATGAGCTACCCAAGCATGACTCACGACCCGTCCTCACAACTTCATTTCCGCAAATTCATTTCCTACCTTCCAAACTTCACAGAAGCTCTTCTGCGAACTTTGCAGAACTCTCACTCCTCGTAGAAAACGATATTGCGGAGACATGGCTTAGCCACAGCCCGGGGGATATTTCCAGAATAACAATTTCACTCTGCAGCGGAGTGTGCGCTGATATGAAACTTCCTGGCAGATTAAAACTGTATGTATAGCTGCTCCACCCCTTCTACAAATGTACACATCGTACTAGGTGATTGGAAAAGAAAGGACCTATTTCAGCTGTTTATTATAGACGAAACATAAAAGATAGAAGCACATTCCGCATATCACTGGATAGAGAAAGTTTCAAAGTTTTGTCACAGCCGCGCTATTGTTTGTTTGTAGGAAAATGGTGACTACGCCACAAGAGAAATCATTTTGAGTGTCGGAACTGCGCGAATTCAGTTCATCGTCCAAGTGCAACGTGCGTTCCACCGTCGATCCAACAAGCCACCTCTGCACAAGGATATTTGTGACTGGCATGCAAAATTCTTGGAGGTTGGTTGCATATACAGAGGGAAGAACACTGGTCGGTCACTAACCTCTGATGAAAATGTCGAGCGTATCAGAGATGCGGTCACACGGAGTCCGGAAGTCCACCAATGCGGGCAGGGAAGGAACTTCAACTTCCTGAAACAACGATGTGGCTAGTTCTCAAACGACGCTTTCATATGAAGCCTTATAAGTTCCACTTGCTGCAGCAAATGCATACCTGCGACTTGAGGGTACGGCAGACAGCTACTTTCTGGAAACATTTAAGTGATAGGATTGTATCCATCCGAATCAACAGCAAACAGACGTCAACAAAAAGAGATATACATTCCGATGTCACAAGCAGAAAATGATTGAAACAGGTCTATTGAGAGTTTGTTATTTGCAGTTCTGGAATTTGTACATACTTTGGATGTCTCAAATGATAAGCGACAATTCTGAATTGATTATTATCCGCATGCAGTCTTTGGTCAGAGTAGCTGTGTCGCTGGAAGATGTGCTTGTTTTGTCGCCGCTGCTTGGCAGCGAGGAGCGCGGGAATTCTATCGTTGGAATAGTGACGCAACGCCGAGCAGAGGACTCGTGGCAGTGTAGACGCAAAATTAAGTGTATCTGTGTTTAAGTAAAGAATACTGTGACACAGAGGAGAAAGATTCGATTAGTGATTCAGAATGAAATGAGATTAGAAAAGCATATGAAGAAGATTGAAGGTAGTATTTTTCATTCAGTTGCATTGTAGTCGCACATAGTTTGGAACCATTGTTGAATGAGACATCCATACAAGGAAACTTGAGATCATTCGTAAAAGACTGAGTAATTTTCACTGTAAGATATTTTTCATGTTTCTTAATTATTTATCTGACATTTGTGACATTGTGACATTTGTGACATTTGTAAGAGTTTGACATCAACGTTGCCCTTTGTCAGTGTTAATAAGTGTTGTAACATGAATTTCATAAAAGTGATAATATCTCACAAAATTTAAAAGCAGTCTGTTATAGAATTATTTCACCAAGACCATTATCCACATCCTCGATCCAAGTCATCTTTATTTACAGAGTGTCTCACTCAATGATATGTATAAAATAAGTTTGCTTGTTGTCTGGAGCATTGTACTAAGCCCTCAGCAACGGCAGTTATAAATTTGCAACTGGAGGACAAAGAGCAGCAATTACCGCGTTTCCAAGCAATTACATTACACGATGAGATATTTATAACTTCACGATCATTTTGCTACGTACATTATCTGCGCACATGGATAACTTCATGACCAGCATTATTAGGCGTATCATTAACGCACAGGAACCACTTCGTTTGATTACAGAGATTAATAGTAAAGTTTAGGATCTAATTCTTTCGAAAAATTTTTAGAAAGCTTGTAAAACAGGGCTAAACTCGTTTTCAAATTAAACTATAGATTGGTACTTGAAATTTTGTATACACAGTTACTGAACGGGTTGCTCGGTGAATAAAGGAAGACGAAACTTTCTAAAGCACTGAAGTTCTCTGAAATTGTAGATTGACAATGAATATCACAATATCTGGCTAAGTTGAAGAGGAACGGACACTTAAAAGAAAAAAAAAGTCATGAGGGTAGTATTAGTGATTCTGAACAAAAAACATGAACATATGTTCTGCTCTTAACAGTTTCCAAGGAAACTAATGAAAGCACAGGAGAACAGAGATATCAACACCAGGTTACTGACGCATCTCTCAAATGAGTGTAGCACGAGACTGCCCTTGTGTCGTAGAAAGTTATCCACCTGCAAGACATCAACTACGTTGGGGGAGCAATCAAGCATGTAGGCTAGCCGGCCTCCGCAGTAATGTTCACGTTGTCCGTAGCTGTCATGGTGCATTCCAGTACCACCACAGGTCCCATGCAAGCCCAGGTAGAATGTCCCCCATAGCATAGTACTACCCTAAGCGGCTGGTCCACATGGTGCAGTAATATTTGGAGCAGCCGTTCATCTGTATGACAGTGTGTCCACACACGAACATCGACTTGGTGTATCGAGAACCGTGAGTGATACGACTAGGCTTTGGGTTTACATCGAACCAAGGTTCAAACTCGTTGATCCTGTAGACAATGCAGTCGTCGTTAGGCCAGCAAGGAAATACGTAGCCGTCGTCTGCTGCAGAGCCACATTTGAGTAATGTGCAGTTGTGCCCGCTCCAGCATTGTACAAAGTCGTTAGATCGTCCACATATCGCTACCTACTGTGCTTTACAGAGCGGTTCGAGCTCCATGATGTGGCGTGGACGTCCATCATCTTGTCGTCTACTCGTGGTTTCCCCGTCCTTCGACCATTTCTTCAGAGATGCTCATGACAGCAGAACGTCAACATCCGGCCATCTTAGCCGTTTCCGGGATGATCATTCCCAGGCCCCAGGTCGTAAGAAACTGCCGTTTGTCAAAGTCGCTTACATCAATAGTTTTCCCCATTTGTGGTAGGTTATCAGAGTTTTTTTAAATTTTTTACCAATAACCGGTAAACAATTAATATATCAGAGCGTTGTAGCAGTGGTGCTACTTTTTTGATTTTTGAAAAACACTTTTTAAAAACGAGTAATTTTTATTCGTAAAATTTCCAAAGCTTTGTAGTATTGGACTTTGACAGAACGTAAGAAAAGTGATCAGCGAAACTTTCGTAACAACGACTACTGCTAGAAATCAGCAACAAACACCTGATATAAGAATCTGTACAGCATTGCTTAGACAATAATGAACCTGCTATCCTTTACCAACCAGAGGCAGTGATCCTTGCGATTTTTGGAAGCTAGGTGGAAGGTGTACTGTCATTTGTAGCCCAAAAATAATTGTCGTTGGTATGAAGTCCTGTGGCTGCTGAACGATTGATGTCGACTTTGAATGATGTTGTCTATGATGAAAGGAGACGACATACGCTAAATAAATCATACAACGAGTATTTATGAACAGACTGGAAAGTAAATATTGGACACTGTATTAATTCAATATTAAACTATCTCTGGTAAATCTTCTATTTTGCCTGTTATCTAAATTATTCATCTTAATTTTTTGAGAGAGCATTTTTAGTTTTGTTATCAAAAACCAACTGTATTCAAACTCCTGTTTAAAAGTAAATAAACATATTTGACTATAAAACGGAAATTTCATTCGAAGTAGTTCAAGAAACAAAAATCTAGAAATTTTACACAAAAGCTTTTAATTATCTGCTATTATTATGAGATAAAAAAAACGAAACTAGAGAATGGTAGCAATAATAAAAACCTAACCATTCATTCATTGTTTATAACAAATATAAACTAGGTGCTCTGTTGCCTGTAACGACACAGTTCACCTTTCCCTGTTCGTAGCCCGTGGAAACTAACAACATAAGACAGAAAATAGTTTTCCCTCCACATTCGTTTTACCGTTTAACGCTGACTATTGATAATGGCCAAATAGCTGTATGTTTCCTGTTTACAACATGATTTTGAGGAAAGTTTCAAAAAATTGGAATGAACAGGAGAGAACTGGTGATTTCTTTGTGGTATTCAATCCCTCATTAATTTTCGGGAAAAGTAATACACAGTATTTACCTATTTCTTTTGATATTTTAATTTTAGGTGCCTTGCACGTATGATCTTACACTCTGAGGGAGTCTTAGAATTTTTCAATCTCTGTTCGACGTCTACGATTATTTCTGGAAATAATAGCAATAAAAACAGAAAATCGGTTATTTCAGAAACTTGTTACTTTGAGCGGGTGTATAAGTAAGATTACAGTGAAGATGGAAAAAACGATATAATCGAAAACCTGCTGTTTCACTGACAACCCCCATCCCTAATTTGTGCTCCGTATCGTTACTAGAATAATATCCCTTCGTCTCTACTCCCCTTATACCAGTTATTACGGCTTTGCCACTGAAGCTAAGGCGACATCAAAGTAATGGTGTTAACTCTTTCAACCACATTTGAGATCTCTGAAAGACTGTTGAATATTTATTTAATCCATATTCGCTGTTTTAAGTTACATCTATGAAAGAAATTTTCAAGAGTTGAAGAACACGACCCGCGACGTGGTAATTCAATAAAATCTTGTCGAGTTTCAAAAATGGTTCAAATGGCTCTGAGCACTATGGGACTTAACTACTGAGATCATCAGTTCCCTAGAACTTGGAACTACTTAAACCTAACTAACCCAAGAACATCACACACATCCATGCCCGAGGCAGGATTCAAACCTGCGACCGTAGCGGCCGCGTGGTTCCAGACTGTAGCGCCTAGAACCGCTCGGCCACTCCGGCCGGCTGTCGAGTATCTTGCGGCTTCTGTTAGTAGTGTGTCAGCAACGTTTTGGAAGTCATGTTCTATCCTTCCACCTTCACATTCCGAAACATCGCAGATACACTGCAGACAGGCGTGACAAGAAGTCTGAGAGTATTTTATTGCATCCCAAAAAAATTTTATACCGAGAAATTTTGTGATGAAGGTTGTAAGAAGGAAACTTAGGAGGTCCCGTCAATATTCATCATTTGGATTTGCCGCTCCATGTGTTTATCTGTTTGCAGTTAAAATTGTTGGATGTAAGATCCAGCAGATATTTAAAATACCGTTTTTTCCAAGTTCCTAAACATGCCAGTTAAACACCGACGGGCGGTAAACCAACAATGTCAGGACGGGCTTTGAAACTGACGTCGATTTAAAACGGAGACGATGGCATTCGTAGCAATAAACCTAGAAAAATTTTAAACCAGATGGTCAAGTGTGGTTTTGGAGCTCACGCCACCGGCAGACAGACCTAATATTTCTACATCTACATCTACGTGATTACTCTGCTATTCACAACAAAGTGCCTGGCAGAGTGTTCAATGAACCACCTTCCAGCTGTCTCTCTACCGTTCCACTCTCGAACGGCACGCGTGAAAAAAGAGCACACAAATTTTTCTCTGCGAGCCCTGATTTCTCTTATTTTATCGTGATGATCATTTCTCCCTATGTAGGTGGATGCTAACAGAATGTTTTCGCATTAGGGGGAGAAAACTGGTGATTGAAATTTCATGAGAAGATACTGTCACAGCGAAAAACGCCTTTGTTTTAATGATTGCCACTCCAATTCACGTATCATGCCTGTGACACTATCTCACCTATTTCGCGATAACACAAATCGAGCTGCCCTTCTTTGTACTTTTTCGATGTCATCCGTCAGTCCCACCTGATGCGGATCCCACACCGGACAGCAATACTCCAGAATAGGGCGGACAAGCGTGGTGTAAGTAGTCTCTTTAGTAGACCTGTTGCACCTTCCAAGTGTTCTGCCAATGAATCGCAGTCTTTGGTTTGCTCTACCACAATATTATCCATGTGATCGTTCCAATTTAGGTTATTTGTAATTGTAATCCCTAAGTATTTAGTTGAATTTACAGCCTTCAGATTTGTGTGACTTATCTTGTAATCGAAATTTCTTTTAGTACTCATGTGAATAACTTCACAATTTTCCTTATTCAGGTCAATTGCCACTTTTCGCACCGTACAGATATCTTATCTAAATCATTTTGCAAGTCGTTTTGATCATCTGATGACTTTACAGAAAGGTAAATGACGGCATCATCTGCAAACAATCTAAGACGGCTACTCAGATTGTCTCTTATGTCGTTAATACAGATTAGGAACAATAAAGGGCCTATAACACTTCCTTGGGGAACACCGGATATTACTTCTGTGTTACTCGATGACTTTCCGTCTATTGCTACGAACTGTGACCTTTCTGACAGGAAATAACGAATCCAGTCGCACAACTGAGGCGATACTCCGTAGGCACGCAGTTTGGTTAGAAGAGGAACGGTGTCGAAAGCCTTCTCGAAATCTAAAAATATGGAACAGTGCACCATTTCATTCGGTATTTTTTGTAGCTGTAACAAACATCTGTGTCTTTCAGAAACAAATATCTGCACCTTTCACGAACTGGAGATTAATGGGACCAAACTACAGTACAAGAGTTCAATAAAGTAATAGGAAAAGTATCGGATTCAGATTTAAAAAAACATCTCGTATAGTTCCCTGGAAAACATTATGGTAAACTTTTAGAGTATAGCGTAGTCATCAGTCTGCCTCTGTGGTCGAATACCGTAGCAACAGAGCGACGCAGCTGAGCTTATGCCACGTCAACTACATTAGCGTAAAGCTCAGAGGACTACAGGACAGAGAAATTGTTTATTTTCCCCAGAAGCACGTAGGAATAGCAGTGAAGTGTGAACTCATTTTCCTTTCACGAAGGACCAGAAAATTTGCATTCTCATGGTAAATTCTAATGCTGACAGTATCGTGGTAGCATTATGTTTATAGTCTGTGGAAGCGCTTTTTTATAACGTTTCCGCATTCCCCATGTCGTTGTAAGCAGACGTGGTTTGATATGTAGCGAACGATATGCATCTACTAGATTCAATGCAGATGATGGTCGCATGTGCTAAGGTTGAAATGGGAATGTTTTCACCATGAAGCTGTAAATGTAGCTGATAGAAAAGATAAAGTATTCGCCAAAAGACAGCGTTTTGCAAACCCTCGTCGCAGGTTTTGTGAAGGCCTCGTCGCTACTGCTGTGGGGGCCGAGTTGCCACTGTCGTTACGGTAGGCCGAGTTTGTGAATTCGTGACACGGCTTCTGGTGCAGTACGCCGCTAAGACAATTTCTCCCTGCCACTATTACACAGCTATGTCCCAGGGTCAGGTAGCAGCATAGGAGAACGAAGGTTCTACAACACTCCAACAAATTACGAGGGCAGTTCAATAAGTAATGCAACACATTTTTTTTTTCTGAAACAGGGGTTGTTTTATTCAGCATTGAAATACACCGGGTTATTCCTCAATCTTTTAGCTACACAACACTATTTTATAACGTAATCTCCATTCAATGCTACGGCCTTACGCCACCTTGAAATGAGGGCCTGTATGCCTGCACGGTACCATTCCACTGGTCGATGTCGGAGCCAACGTCGTACTGCATCAATAACTTCTTCATCACCCGAGTAGTGCCTACCACGGATTGCGTCCTTCATTGGGCCAAACATATGGAAATCCGACGGTGCGAGATCGGGGCTGTAGGTGCATGAGGAAGAACAGTCCACTGAAGTTTTGTGAGCTCCTCTCGGGTGCCAAGACTTGTGTGAGGTCTTGCGTTGTCATGAAGAAGGAGAAGTTCGTTCAGATTTTTGTGCCTTCGAACACGCTGAAGTCGTTTCTTCAATTTCTGAAGAGTAGCACAATACACTTCAGAGTTGATCGTTTGACCATGGGGAAGGACATCGAACAGACTAACCCCTTCAGCGTCCCAGAAGACTGTAACCATGACTTTACCGGCTGAGGGTATGGCTTTAAACTTTTTCTTGGTAGGGGAGTGGGTGTGGCGCCACTCCATTGATTGCCGTTTTGTTTCAGGTTCGAAGTGATGAATCCATGTTTCATCGCCTGTAACAATCTTTGACAAGAAATTGTCACCCTCAGCCACATGACGAGCAAGCAATTCCGCACAGATGGTTCTCCTTTGCTCTTTATGGTGTTCGGTTAGACAACGAGGGGCCCAGCGGGAACAAACCTTTGAATATCCCAACTGGTGAACAATTGTGACAGCACTACCAACAGAGATGTCAAGTTGAGCACTGAGTTGTTTGATGGTGATCCGTCGATCATCTCGAACGAGTGTGTTCGCACTCTCCGCCATTGCAGGAGTCACAGCTGTGCAGGCCGGCCCGCACGCGGGAGATCAGACAGTCTTGCTTGACCTTGCAGCGATGATGACACACGCTTTGCCCAACGACTCACCGTGCTTTTGTCCACTGCCAGATCACCGTAGACATTCTGCAAGCGCCTATGAACATCTGAGATGCCCTGGTTTTCCGCCAAAAGAAACTCGATCACTGCCCGTTGTTTGCAACGCACATCCGTTACAGACGCCATTTTAACAGCTCCGTACAGCGCTACCACCTGTCGGAAGTCAATGAAACTATACGAGACGAAGCGGGAATGTTTGAAAATATTGGACAAGAAATTTCCGGTTTTTTCAACCAAAATTGGCCGAGAAAAAAAATGTGTTGCATTACTTATTGAACTGCCCTCGTAGTAACGAAGTCACACAAATGAGTTGAAAATATGTTTGCGACTTGTTGAATAATGAAGTCTGCAACACTGCTTGTAATATAACACAAAGAAAAGCCCTCAGTGGATGTATAAATAATCGTAGTGCAGCGTAACGACACGTATGATTCAATGATTTTTGTTTGAAATATGACGACGTGCAGACTTCGTCACGTACGTCGTTTACAAAACACTTCAAAAAATGTATTTAAATTCTTTTAAAGTTCGGTATAAAGATTCTTGAACGAAAAGCACCTTCAATTGAGTCGTTTGTGCATAATTACGTCACTCAGTCCAACTGGTTTGCGCAAACTTTTGAAATTTAGATGTCGTTTGTTTCTTCTTGGAAATTTATTCTTGCAAGTTATCTTTCCCATATTAAAATCAGACTGTAAAACCTTTTAAGATTCGAAAATCGAAGTCAAACTCTTCTGAAAATTGATATCTTGGGAGAATTCAGTAATAATTCTTCCTCAATATAACTCTTCATAAATAATTCTCGAACACGTATTTAAGCTTTAGAGAATACACTGTTTTATTGTCTTCGTATATGCTACATACAGATGTGAACATCAGACTCGACAAAACAGAACTGAACAAAATACAACATGAACAAAACATTCTGTGACGTCATTGAAATGGAAAATTACAAATTTTTATTTATTTGAATGTTGGAGGTTCGACGCAACAACCCGGTCACAGGATCTTCTGCTGCTCTTTGGCCGTTGACCCGCGACGTCTAGTGGTCAGCAATTTTCTTTCTGGTTCCGGCAGTGAAGATGCTGTTTCCGCGAGTTGCGCTGCTCTCTCCAAACATGAAACGTACAAAACAAAAATACAAAACTTTAAATATTTTACAAACATAACAAAATATTGCAAATACATAAACAAAACACTAAATTAAACTTATACAGGGTGAGTCACCTAACATTACCGCTGGATATATTTCGTAAACCACATCAAATACTGACGAATCGATTCCACAGACCGAACGTGAGGAGAGGGGCTAGTGTAATTGGTTAATACACACCATATAAAATACACGGAAGTATGTTTTTTAACACAAACATACGTTTTTTTAAATGGAACCCCGTTAGTTTTGTTAGCACATCAGAACATATAAACAAATACGTAATCAGTGCCGTTTGTTGCATTGTAAAATGTTAATTACATCTGGAGATATTGTAACCTAAAGTTGAAGCTTGAGTACCACTCCTCCGCTGTTCGATCGTGTGTATCGGAGAGCACCGAATTACGTAGGGATCCAAAGGGAACGGTGATGGACGTTAGGTACAGAAGAGACTGGAACAGCACATTACGTCCACATGCTAACACCTTTTTATTGGTCTTTTTCACTGACGCACATGTACATTACCATGAGAGGTGAGGTACACGTACACACGTGGTTTCCGTTTTCAATTACGGAGTGGAATAGAGTGTGTCCCGACATGTCAGGCCAATAGATGTTCAATGTGGTGGCCATCATTTGCTGCACACAATTGCAATCTCTGGCGTAATGAATGTCGTACACGCCGCAGTACATCTGGTGTAATGTCGCCGCAGGCTGCCACAATACGTTGTTTCATATCCTCTGGGGTTGTAGGCACATCACGGTACACATTCTCCTTTAACGTACCCCACAGAAAGAAGTCCAGAGGTGTAAGATCAGGAGAACGGGCTGGCCAATTTATGCGTCCTCCACGTCCTATGAAACGCCCGTCGAACATCCTGTCAAGGGTCAGCCTAGTGTTAATTGCGGAATGTGCAGGTGCACCATCATGCTGATACCACATACGTCGACGCGTTTCCAGTGGGACATTTTCGAGCAACGTTGGCAGATCATTCTGTAGAAACGCGATGTATGTTGCAGCTGTTTGGGCCCCTGCAATGAAGTGAGGACCAATAAGGTGGTCGCCAATGATTCCGCACCATACATTTACAGTCCACGGTCGCTGTCGCTCTACCTGCCTGAGCCAGCGAGGATTGTCCACGGACCAGTAATGCATGTTCCGTAGATTCACTGCCCCGTGGTTTGTGAAACCCGCTTCATCGGTAAACAGGTAGAACTGCAACGCATTCTCTGTTAATGCCCATTGACAGAATTGCACTCGATGATTAAAGTCATCACCTTGTAATTGCTGATGTAGCGACACATGAAACGGGTGAAAGCGGTGACGATGCAGTATGCGCATGACACTACTTTAACTCAGTCCACCGGCTCTCGCAATGTCCCGTGTACTCATGTGTGGGTTCATGGCAACAGCAGCTAACACACCAACTGCACCCGCTTCTCCTGTGACGGGCCTGTTACGGACCCGTTTCCGTGCTACGACCATACCAGTTGCATACAGTTGGCGGTAGATGTTTTGCAATGTGCGGCACGTTGGATGCTCTCTGTCCGGGTACCGTTCTGCATACACCCTGCAGGCTTCAGCTGCATTTCGTCGACACTCGCCATACATGAGTATCATCTCCGCCTTTTCAGAGTTCGAATACACCATGGTCACAGTTCCTACAACACTACACTATCACAGACGTCTGGTAACACGGTGTACTACAGTTGGTCTGCATGCGGAGACGAATGCAGAATAAAAATAGCAGCAAGCGCTACATGCGGACACTGCGACAGCTAGACCAAACCACAACAGTGCACTACAGCTACACTCGTAAACACGGTCGTCTTCGTAAACATGTCCCTGCAGATGCTGCTCGCCGACCGTGGCCCGTGTTTGTTACAACACGCAACTGAACGTCGGAGGTTTCAAGCGTCAACTTTAGGTTACAATATCTCCGGATGTAATTAACATTTTACAATGCAACAAACGGCACTGATTACGTATTTGTTTATGTGTTCAGATGTGCTAACAAAACTAACGTGGTTCCATTTAAAAAAACGTAGGTTTGTGTTAAAAAACATACTTCCATGCATTTTTGTATGGTTTGTATTAAACAGTTACACTAGCCCCTCTAATCACGTTCGGTCTGTGGAATCGGTTCGTCAGTATTTGATGTGGTTTACGAAATATATCCAGCGGTAACGTTAGGTGACTCACCCTGTATTTACGTGCTAACTGAGCTGATCCTTGTGGATGGGTGACGCTTTAATTTCGTGTCCCATTACAGTAGGTAAACTTCACAGTATATAGCAAACGCAGTTTTACAACAACTATCTGTTCACTTCGAAGAGTTCACTAAACGACATTCTCTAAGTCAGCACTGGACGATGATCTATAGCCGAGTGGGCGAGAGCTGCTCTTCTGTCTTCCGAGTAGGCTTCTGTC
This sequence comes from Schistocerca americana, assembly GCF_021461395.2. Taxonomy (NCBI): domain Eukaryota; kingdom Metazoa; phylum Arthropoda; class Insecta; order Orthoptera; family Acrididae; genus Schistocerca; species Schistocerca americana. The sequence continues at coordinate 36,691,208 of NC_060124.1, forward strand.
CGCTGTCGTCCGGCCATTGGCGGACGGCACTAGGCCGGCAATTGGCCGAGGCGAAGTCGATGTCTTCGCGCATGTGGTGAGTCTCTATGGTACTGGTACCAGCTGGCATCTTTGCGCCTGTGGTGCTTTTTCCCTGGCTGTGTCTTGTTTGGACGACACAGCAGAGCATGCCTATATCTAACGACGGCAAGAAATGAGTTTAACTAAACCCACACAGGCAGCAACTGAACTACAAAGGAGATACGTAGGTTGGAACTTAAATAGTGGCAACACTGCTGTGGAGACACTACGCAATGGAATCTACTCATGGAGGTAAGAATAGAGGGAGACGCCGTGACGTCACAGCTGTGAAGCTATGTGAAGCCGAGTGTAGCCATCTCAATCCGACCAAAACATTGCTGCTGTAAGCTTGTGTGCATAGGCTTGTCGCTCGCTTTTGTAAGGATTTGGCGCTATTATGGTGACTTGTGTGGTGTTCGGATGTACGAATCGTTCTGATTGTGATGCGAAATCGAAGGGAATAACATTTCATGTGTAAGTTGTCTCGTTAAGTGTGATTTTACGACTTCATTGTGAATGAACGTGTGCTACATCGGTACTTGTACTATAGCGTGTTTTTCTCCTGCACGATTTTAGATTCCCTAAAAATGAAAGTCGGAAAGCTCTGTGGGAGAATGCCGTGAGGTGGAAGAATTTGCGTGCGTCTAAATGGAGCACTATATGTTCTCAGCATTTCCGAGAAGAGGACATAGACCGAACTTCCCTTTCAACAGTAAGGCTCCGAGAAAATGCTGTACCATCAGTTTTCCCTACACACCCAAAACATTTGCAAAAGGTATGTTAATTCAAAGAATTAAATTCTTAGTTTTCAAGTTCACGTTGCAGTATAATACGTACGTATCGTCGATAATCGAAGTGTTGAGTAACTCACTTTGTCTTCATCATGTACCAAATTAAAAGCTAACACTACATTAACTGGCGTAAAGTATAGGCCTAAACAGGACACTGTGTAGATTTGCCATTCTATGTACCGTATTTCAGTAAATATTGGTGGTAATGAACAGTGTTTCCCAGTAGTGTAACGTAACTGAAATGTCCCAGTACGTATTACAAACAAGATGTATTTATGGGGCTTTGGAGGGAGGGTATAGCTAACTTAATTTTCAGTTTCTATGATTTAGTTTGTGATACACGTTTATTACTGAATTAACAAAATTGTATCGTTTGCATTGAAGGCTAGCTATTCGTAATATTACATTAAAAACTATTTTTAATCAGAAGAAACGTGGAATTTCGCCTTAACGAGATTTTATTTTAAACAAAAACTTTGAAACAACCAATCTGATGACGCTACATGCGTATATGGTGCAATTAGCGACTGTAATACACGCAGCGCTATAGCACACTGGCAATGTTTTGATCAGTGTCATGGCAGCGAGCCACGCCCCCATGGCTTCAAAACGTAGTACGGCTGGGATACGTAGCGCCATCTCCCCTTACTCTTACCTCCATGAATCTATTACTGTCGCTGATACCACATCTTGTCGACATATTACCTTACCTCCGAGCAAATGGACTCGCCCGTCCCACGTCACCGGCGTGCGCACAGTCGAGGGAAAAACAGTCACTTTTGAGCGAGCGGTCTAACAGGAACAACGGAGTTGGATCAAGATTGAATGTGCCAGAGGTCGTACAGCACGACAGTGTCGTCAAGGTGCGGGGAATCGGCATTGCCGTACAGAACAGTGGCACGTTGGGTAAAAGCCCTCAACGAAGGCTGGCAAACTGTGGCAGACATACATCGGGTAGGTCGTCCTAGCGTCTCTGAAGAGGAAGTGCATGCTGTTGCCGCGTTAGTGGGCAGTGAGCGACCCCATACGATTCGTGAGCTCGCCCACGAAACCAGATTAGCGCATACGACTGTGCTTCGCATCCTGAAGGAACGCCTGGGCACGCGAAAAATTGCATCACCAAGGGGTCCGCATGACTTGACGGAAATGCAAAAATGAATGCGTTACGACGCTGTTCAGACGCACGTGGAGCGCTATGAGCGCAAAGGAGAGACTTTCTTACGCCGTATCGTAACACTGAATTAGACATGGGCCACGTCGTACGAGCCAAAACTCAAACGCAGATCCAACAAATGGCGTCATTATGGGTCGCCGCGAAAGTCGTAAGTGGGTCAGAGCCCCAGTATGGTGAAAGTTATGGTGATTCTCGTCTACGACTGTGTTGGTGATATCCTAACGCATTACGTTCCTCCACGGCAGACCGTCAATGCACAGTATTACTGTTCGTTTTTGGAGCATCACCTGCGACCAGGTTTGGGAAAGAAGCGGTGACACTTTCTGCGCAACCCACCCAGCATTTTGCACGACAATGCGCGGGCGCATACAGCGCAAGCTGTGGCTGCTCTGTTCGGTCGATGGGACTGGGAAGTACTGTACCGTCCACCATACTCCCCGGACTTAAGTCCTTGTGACTCTAATTTGATCCCGAAGATGAAGGAACCACTTCGTGGCATTCGCTTCAGAACTGTTCCAGAGTTTCGACAGGCAGTAGACCGCTCCATTCGCACCATCAACAGAACGGGCTCTGCTAACGGTATACTACGCCTTCCACATCGCTGGCAACGGGTTCTACACAAAGCTAGTGACTACTTTGATGGACGGTAACAGGTGCAAACATGTAACTCTTTTGTATTTGTTGTGAATAAATAGTTGCCCCTGTTTAAGTTCCAACCCTCGTATACAAACGTATGAAACTTGCAACTAACAACTGGTTATTTGTTTATGTAAATGAAATAGTAAAATGGACAAAGAAGAAAGGTCATTTAACAAAAAGGTACTATGTGATATTTTTATGGTACGGTTTACTGTCAGGAAAGTCAGCTCCGCCAGGAAGTACATACGGGCCAAAATACAGGGTGATTCAAAAAGAATACCACAACTTTAAAAATGTGTATTTAATGAAAGAAACATAATATAACCTTCTGTTATACATCATTACAAAGAGTATTTAAAAAGGTTTTTTTTCACTCAAAAACAAGTTCAGAGATGTTCAATACGGCCCCCTCCAGATACACGAGCAATATCAACCCGATACTCCAACTCGTTCCACACTCTCTGTAGCATATCAGGCGTAACAGTTTGGATAGCTGCTGTTATTTCTCGTTTCAAATCATCAATGGTGGCTGGGAGAGGTGGCCGAAACACCATATCCTTAACATACCCCCATAAGAAAAAATCGCAGGGGGTAAGATCAGGGCTTCTTGGAGGCCAGTGATGAAGTGCTCTGTCACGGGCTGCCTGGCGGCCGATCCATCGCCTCAGGTAGTTGACGTTCAGGTAGTTACGGACAGATAAGTGCCAATGTGGTGGCGCTCCATCCTGCTGAAATATGAATTGTTGTGCTTCTTGTTCGAGCTGAGGGAACAGCCAATTCTCTAACATCTCCAGATACTGTAGTCCAGTTACAGTAGCACCTTCGAAGAAAAAGGGACCAAAAACTTTATTGGCTGAAATGGCGAACAAATGTACAACTAAATGAAACTTTATAGTTCCCTTAATTCGCCGACAGATAGTGCTTAGCTCTGCCTTTTGTCGTTGCAGAGTTTTAAATTCCTAAAGTTGTGGTATTCTTTTTGAATCACCCTGTACTGCGCAACTCCTGAAAAAGCCACTATGTCTCCTGACAAAGTTAGCCCTTTACAGACGTTTCCAAGCACTTCAGGCTTAGTACAAATCTGTACATGTGATAGAAAAATGCTGTTCATTATTTGGTAAATGTGTGGAACGTCAGATACATTTATTTCCACTCTAAACTCAGTTTTTATACTTGTAGTTTTTCTCGTTTAACGAGCTGATCGCTTTATCCGCTCATTCTAATATCCTGTTTGGCACGGAAAACTCTGCAGGCCCTCTCAATATCTTTAAGAATAGAAAATGTATTGTAAAATTAGGTATATTGAGTGATGGGAAACGGAGGTTGCAGGTTAACGTTTATTTCATAACTAGTGCATTAGAAAAGTACCATGTACGGGGAATGATGAGGTTTGGAACGCCGTTGTTAGCGTCACATAACTCGTTATTGTATAGCATAGCAGTGCCGTAAGTAACACTGAGGACGTCTGAAACGCATTAGAATAGCAAATCAAAATGACAAAGTAAAAGCAAGCTACTTATCTAACACTACATAGGATACACTCGTTCTTGTTAGGCTGTGCGGTTGATGAGGTAAAAAAAATAATCGTCTGGCAGTAATCTTGACTTCTAGTGGCACTTGTCACGTTATGCGAAGCTGAGATTCGTCTGCAGAGCCGCCCTACAACATGACAATGCTGTTGCCACAGGCGTATCCAGCATCTCTCGCTGTCTGGTCTTAAGGCCGTGCTTTAATGTGCCAGGTAGCCTTGAGCTATTCACAGTTGGCTCTAGGCGTCTTTCATGCGACACGAAGAGTTTCAGCACCATGAATCTTCACGGTAGACGTTGAACGAAACGTCGTTTTACTTGGAACATAGCTATGCTAAAGCAGGAAACCTAAACAGCAGTGCCAAACACTCCAGGGGAATGTTTTCCAGTCAAAATTCTCATATTAACCTGTGTCAATCTTCAGTGTCTATGGGGTTCATTCGGGAAATAAATCGTCCACGGCTTCAATAAAATTATGTGGTTCAAATGGCTCTGAGCACTATGGGACTTAACATCTGAGGTCATCAGTCCCCTAGAACTTAGAACTACTTAAAGCTAACTAACCTAAAGACATCACACACATCGATGCCTGAGGCAGGATTCGAACCTGCGACCGTAGCGGTCGCGCGGTTCCAGACTGAAGCGCCTAGAACCGCTCGGCCACACCTGCCGGCAATAAAATTATATACATATATTGTCTGTCATAATCAGTTTTGAGACTAAAGCCTTATCATCAAATAATTACCATCATCATTGAGCCTTAACAATTGTAATCAGACCAGAGAACATGCAAATAAAGCCTGAATTACATTTGCTTGTTTAATCCAAACCGTTAATTGGTATGGTATAAACCATCATATTCGAGAGATCACTTTGGCAATGAGACGCTTCTACCACTAAAGGGGAGAACACAGGGAGTGCCATAGCTCGATTTCATAGAGATTTCACTGAGCGGAAGAGGAGTCAAAATACACTTAACACGTCTCTCTGCCTATCCATAGATACTGTATTGTTTCTGATAAAACACGTTAAAAATTTTCGACGTTGCCTTCCAGCAACAATTAAGGTCAGCCGAAATGAAAGCGAGGCGTTGTAGCCTCTCAATTTTCCACCCCATGTTCGAAACTCGATTATTGTTTTTATTTACTTCACTTTCTTTCGATTTGTCTACCCTCGTCCGTAGAAGATCACTACACGAATGAGTCTTACCAAGTTATGCTTCCAAGGGCGGTAAATTATTTGTGAAGTTACAACTGGATTTCACAAGAAGTATCATGTATTTATTATATAACTAGCATAGCACCCGTTGCTTCGAACGTGTAGACTGTATGACCTCCAGAGATTTTTTGTTTTTATTTAATCGAATTTTTATGTTGGTCACAAATTTCAACACTTTCTAAGCTTTCCACAGTGATTACAGCCATGTAAGCAAGGACTTTTCTGAATGTACTTCTGACCAAAAATTGATCCTGGTAGCTGAAGTCCAAAGTTTTTGTTAATCATACCTTTTGCGTTATTGTGGAGGTATTTCCATAGCAACTTCCATACCCTAACAAATATTTCTTTGTATCTAACGAGAAGTGAAATACCGGTTTTCCTAAATTTATCTTTCAAATTTATTTAATTTAACGAAATATTTTATTAAAAATTTTCATCCCTTATTGTTTGAATTTGCAGAAACACTGAAACATGTTTCTTTTTTAAATTTTTTATTTCCAACCGAGACGTCAAATACCAGCTGTCGTGGTCTTAGCCATAAAAAAACGTTTAGTAGGTCTCTAGTAATTATTTATTTTCAAAAAATCTTTGACTCACTATTTTACCCCTTTAATGGTTGAATTCCCAAAAACATTAAAACACACATTTTTTTTTTAAAATTTCTGAAGGAGAAATCAAATACCAGCTTTCGCAGTACAAGCTTCAAAATTCCCTTGATAGCGACATACTTTCAGAAAGCCTTTCATCTCCTATTTCGCCCCCTTAAGAATGGAATTTCGGACAATCCCTTCTTAAACGATGCCTACAGTACAAGATCCACACCCTCTCCAAACTTCAAGTTTCCATCCTTAGCAGCTTGGGCTGGGCAATAATGAGTTAGTGAATAATTCTGACGCTATTTCATCCCATTTGCGGTTGAATTTCGAAAAACACGGAAATACGTATTTTTTTCGTGTCTAACTGGGAAGCCAATCACCAAATTTCAATGATTTAGCTTTCAAAATGCTTTCGCAATGAAATGTTTTCGTAAAGGTTTCCCCCCTATTTCACCTCCTTATTGTGTTGAATTTCAGAAACAGTGAAACAGAGAAACCAATTACATATTTTCATAGATTTAGATTTGAAAATGCTTGCACAATGAAATATTTCCATAAAAACATTTAGCCTCCATTTCATTCTCATAGGGGTGTAACTTCGAAACACAGTGAAACACGCAATTATTCCTAACTTAGAAGATACTTTCAAATTTTCATATATTTAGCTTTAAAAATGCTTTCACATTAAAATATTCTCATAAAGAATCTCATCCTCTGTTTCACCCCATTAGGAGTTCAATTTCCAAAAACAGTGAAACATATTTTTTTAAATTTGTAACCGAGAAGTCAAATAGCATTGTTGATTGATGAAGCTTTAAAAACACTTTAGTAATTCGTTAATAACGATATATTTTCGAAAAAAGCTTTCACCCACTATTTCAGCGCCATACAATTAAATTTCCAAAAATACTGAAAGATGTTTTTCTTTATTTCTGACCGAGAAACCAAATACCAGTTTTCGTAGGTCTAGCTGCAACATTGTCCCAGCAGCGATATTTATCAAAAATAACAATAATAATAATAAAAACCTTTAGCCTCTATATCATCCTCTTAGGGTTGGACGAATACAGTATAAGATTCACACCTTCTGCAAATTTCAAGTTTCTATCCTTAGCGGTTCGGTCTGCGAGATGATGAGTGGGTCAGTCTGCCAGTCAATCAGGACACTGCCTTTTTTATACAGAGAAGATACATGCTTGTACGGTATTTTAAAGGCTACAATCTTTTTAGATTCTCCTAATGTCATTATTATGTCACTTCTTACATTTCATTCTTATGCTTATTCTTCAGGAAGATTTGATATATTCCCTTAGATTATAGTGATCGTAGAAACATTAGAGACTTAGAAGTTCAGAACACCACGAGCGTAGTTCGAAGGCGGGTTTGCCACAGTGACATTTATTCGTATGTACATCACACATTAAAGAAATATCGCTAACATTGCTGCAGATTTCACACGTTAGTAATAATTTCGCGGAAACACCGCGTGCGTAACGGACCACTTCACCGAAAACTGGCGCTTGCAGTTGATTATGAAACAAGATACATCTACAGAAATTTCACCGAAAAGAACTTCCAATAATTTTCTCATTCATTTATTGTTTCTTTTTCTTTTCTTTAAAATTTATTAAACAGAAATACAGTCAGCAGCCTAAAAAGAAGAACGTGATTTCAGTGTAACTTGGAAAAAAATTGTTTAGGGAACTTTAGGGAACATGGCCAGATAAATTAAAAAGTAAAATAAAAATAATATTCGTAGCAGCGATGCTAGCCACTGTGTCACCGCTCCCGTAGAACTATGTACTCGCTAAAAGGCAGATAAAGTACCTCGGAAACATTGACCGTATTTTTCTCAGAAACGGTCGAGTATCTACAGATAAGCCGAGACTCGTGTTCTCTCATTTTGAGCCCTTGTCCTCGCAGTGATGTTTCTGGACAATCGGTCAATGGCACTTGCCTTATTGTCCTCATAAAACCGTACAAGTATGAATAGAGCTTTCGTTCTGATGGTCCTGTACAGACTTGTTGTTGGTTATGTATGCATACATTCAGCTACAGGATTCGTTGACTGAGTTTGCATCAAGATACGTGACATACACCACGGTATGTTTTGATTTCGATGACTTAGGAGTTTAATTTATTTCATACCGCCAAGGGGCCGTGTACCTTAATATTCGACATAAATTTGAACTTGGTACCTCAACCCGTTTCTGAGGAAATGGGGTCTTAACAGACGGGGAGACAGAGAGACGAACAACAAATAGCAAAGAAATAAGTTTCGATGTGATATTAGAGACTTACAATTTGCGGAATTTTTCCCTTGTCCTGTTAAACCATTTAATTAATCTGGATCTGTGTTTGAAGTGCCTTATAGATTCTGATGAGTGAGTTTGCGTATATCAAAATATGTGAGATAAATGACCGTACGTTTTGGGTGCACTGACTTAGGTTAAGTTTTTTACACCGCCAGAGGATATAGACGTTAGTATTTAGTATAAATTTCAACTTGATACATCTATCCGTTCTTGAGTAAAAGGGATCTTAACAATAGGACGGAGAGACGAATAGAACAACAAAGTGATCTCATATGGGCTCCGCCTTTACTGACTGAGTTACTGAGTCCTAAAGCTGGTGTAGAGGGTGCGGGGCGATAAGTGTTTGAAAGACACTGCGAAAAGAAACTCACAGAAATTATCAAGAACACTTAACGAGGTTTTGAAGCATTTTATTCATGCAAAATAGAGTAATATTTGAAGTAGGTTGAGGTACAAAAACTTCCACTAGCGGCAACACATTTTATAGCTCTCTTTTATCGATATTACTTGTAGACCTTCTACATCTACGTACGTCTCCGGAAACCACTGAAGTGCATGGCAGAGGTTACTTAGCATTCTGCTACATATTATGGTTTCTTCTCATTCTAGTTGCGCACGGAGCGCGGGAGGAATGACCGCTTCAAAAGTTCTGAACTCACTGTATGTAATCTAACACTGCCTTCGCGGTCCCTACGGGAGTCATGCATATGGTGAGGGTGGGAAAGGAGGTGAAGTGAAGAATATCTCTAGATTCTACACTCAAAATTGGTTCTTGAAATTTTGCAACTAGGACTTTAAGGGATGTTTGTTGCCTGTCTTCAAATTAATCTTGTTTCCGGCGAGGCGTTGACACTCTCCTTTGAGGACAGCATTGTTTGTAATACACGAGTGACTGTTTCGCCTGTTTTATGTATGTATTGTTGACACACTTCACTTTTCGTTCATTAACACAGGAAACTCTGTGTCCTTGGTAGTGAAATCAAGAACAAAAGATTGTGGTTAAAACCCATCGACAACGAGGTCATAAGAGACGAACCATAAGTTTTGACTGAGAAGGGCGGGAAAGGAAAATTAGCCATTCTGCCACTTGTCTTAATGATTCCGAATGCACCATGTCGCTCAGTAGAGTGGCTGACAATGATTGTGACTTCCAGTTTCAATATACTCGTATGATTATTGTGCAAATAATTGCCAGTCTATATAATGCTTTGCCTTGTGTTTATTTAAAAAGAACGTGGGATGCCCACTGCTAAAATGAGTTGGGATCATTTCTAGCATTTCTGTTACTATATAAAGATTATCTTTGTTCTGACATTATTAATAACATTAATTGCAATCTTCTGAAGGGTAAAGCAAAAGAAAAATATTGGTTGACCCCCTTTTAGGTCTGCATATCGTAACGGACCTACACCAGGAATAGAATAAAAAAATTACAATTCTGCATCACTCACAAGATAACAAATTGGAGTGATAGACCTGAAACATACAACAGGTATCAGCATTAAAGTTTCCAGCCAGTAAATCTAATGTTTTATAAAGAATAATACTACTAGAGAACATCAAATTTACTGCGTTATGTTATCGAAACAGACGTAACAACGACAACGTAACACAGCGCTGACAAAATGTGTTCCGTCTCTCACAAATAGCTATGAAACTAGCGTCTCGTGCCTCCAGAACAGATGTTCGTCCATCCGTATATTAGCATTATTATGAAACAAGTAAATGTGCAGTAAATGGTAAAGACAATTTGGGAACTATCTTTTAATATCAAATACGTAAAGTGCACATCCTGGAAGAGGACACAACAAGAACGATGCAACGCAAATCAGAAAACGATACCCTCACACTGATCCTACCACCGCATTCGAACCCAGGGCGTTTCTGTTAAAGCTGCGACAGAGGTCGCCCTCTAGGAGAACGATACTGTAGCGAGCGCAGTTTTCAAGTAGTCAACAAGGAGAGAAGAAACAGCGTCCTTGCCTGGTTACACGTGATCATCGCTACTATTATCGTGGCCGGCTGTCTTAACTCCCGCTAGACTCTTATCATTCTTCACAAAATAGTGTGCTGACAGTTTTACGCACAGCTCGGCAGATCTGATTCACCTATCCAGTCCGCAAAAGAGTCACAAAGGAATCCCACCTGTAGCACCTATACCTCTTACTTGGTCAATTAAATCCCAAAATATCTGTTAACCTCACAAACATATAGCCGAAAATGTTTGTTTTTTAAATTTATCCATGTTATATGGCTGTTTTTTGAGGTCTGCGACTGTATTATAAGATTATGTGAAAAAATTGATACTGCTGCGGTCACTTTTTACTAATATTTTATTAGCACAATTCATTTCGGCAGCATGCTGCCATCATCAGGTGCATTATACAGTTACTTATACATCAGCTGATAGGTTATGTACATTAGCTGTGTGTGCCAGTGGGGTTAAGAATCGAAAAATAAGCCTGTGTGGAATGATAAATCTGTTACAGTGTGTACATTATGTGAATACCATGATTAGATAATATATTAATACGTTTACTTACTTTTCTGTTTGCGATTTCATTTTCTGGCACACAGAGCACAGTAACAGTTAAATCACAACTTAACATTTTCACAAACATCTGTTTACATCTTTCCAAAGAGTTTTAAAATCTAAGATAAACTACTTACAATTTCAAAGACTGTTAACATCTTTCCAGAGAGTTATAAAATCTAAGCTAAACTAGTTACAATTTCAAACACAGTAACATATACCTGTAGCGATGATGAGGACTTTTATCTAGATGTATTGGCAATATGAGAATGTTACATGGATACTCTACGAAAACTATTCTGTCAATGAAATAAACATTTAATGTTGGGCAAGTTTTTGAAGAAGTTAACATTATCACTTTCAAGCTTATCATTTAATAATGCATCTCCAAGTGCTGTGGCATGATTGAAGGTTTCCAGTTCTTCATATAAGTCCATTTGGTGTCCCTTATTCTTTTTGTGTAATATATGAAGATCATTCGCAATATCATGGAATGGGTGGCCTGTCTCTTTTATGTGGGTGGTTATTGCTGATCTATTGTAATTGTTAGTGTGGTAAGCATTTATGTGTTCAATACATCTTGTTTGGAAGTCTCTCCCAGTTTGGCGTATACAGAGCGATCTGCAGGTGTTACATACTATTTTATAGATGCCTGATTGTGAGTGTATATCAGTCTGTGTGTGTATATTGTGTCTCAGTGTGTGTTGCAGTTTGTTGTGTGTTGTAAAGGCAATGTGAATGTAGTGTGGTCTGAGAACGTTTGCTATTTTGCAGGAGTGTTTGCCTGTGAAAGGTATGCAAGCCGTGGGTTTCTTTTTTATTTCATGTATGGAAGGTGGTTTGTTATTGTTTTTTATTTTTTGCGTAAGGTAATCAATTAATACTTCATCATAGCCATTTGCTGAAGCTGTTTGTAGTCTGTTTCCCAGTGTCACCGTGTGGGGCACCGAGTCTTTATCTTTCCTTGAGGATGACCTGTAAGAGTAAATACAGGAGGTGGTCAAAACAATCATGCCATCTTCCTAGAGTACACCACAAGAACTCAACAATAATGAGATCTGTTATCGCGACGTTTCATCTTCGTCCTCACAAAATCTATCCTGGACGATGTAGGCTGTGTGAACCCGGCGACTTGTCTCTTTGAAACACAACATTGCCACTGAGAAACAAACAGTGTACCGCGGGAGGTACCTGATCAGCCAAAATGATCCCACAATCTTTAGCTGTAATCCTACCTAACAGACCTACCACAGGGTCAGTGGAAAGCACGATACGTCTGCCCAAATCATCACCGAACTCTCTTCAGGCTGCGTAAACTCGGGCAGAAACTGGAGACGTATGAAACATGACTCATAAAACGGGATTACTCATACTCCTGGTTTGTGGCTTGGGCAGCACGATTTTATGTTACGGGCATTTGCATCACTGATAAGTGGTTTCAGAATTCCAGCTCGCCTCCCAGTTCCCTTCTGCTGGAGCTCCTAACGTGTTGTTTTGGTGGCGACAGGGTGGTTCTCCAGTTACTTTTGCAACAGTTGTCCTGTTATTTTTCTTCACAGTCCTCTTCAATGACCATCAGTCATGGTCACTCAGGACACAGTTTCGTCTGCTTTGTGACATAGCGTATGATGATTTTCCGCTTTGTATGAGATATAAATCTTTGATACGGTGCCTTTTGAAACACCAAATACTTCGGCACCCTTGGTAACGGAAGCACTGACAATACGAACAGCTACAATTTGCCCACGTTCGAATGTACTGAACTCCGACATAATGTACTCACAATGATACAGAACACTGCTATGACCACGACTGACACAGGTGCCATTCGCGGTCAAATGCAACGGCGCAAAAGAAAAAAAAAAAAAAAAAAAAAAAAACTGCATTGTGCGAAAAGTGGCAGTTGACCCTAAATAACGAAAAGTCTGAGGTCATCCACATGAGTGCTAAAAGGGACTCGTTAAACTTCGGTTACACGATAAATGAAACTAATCTAAAAGCCGTAAATTCAACTAAATACCTGGGTATTACAATTACGAACAACTTAAATTGGAAAGAACAGGTAGAAAATGTTGTGGGGAAGGCTAACCAAAGGCTGCGTTTTATTGGCAGGACACTTAGAAAATGCAACAGACCTACTAAGGAGACTGCCTACGCTACGCTTGTCCGTCCTCTTTCAGAATACTGCTGCGCGGTGTGGGATCCCTACCAGATAGGACTAACGGAGTACATCGAAAAAGTTCAAAGAAAGGGAGAGAGTGTCACAGAAATGATACAGGATTTCAGCTGGAAATCATTAAAAGAAAGGCTTTTTTCGTTGCGACGGAATCTTATCACGAAATTCCAATCACCAACTTACTCCTCCGAATGCGAAAATATTTTGTTCACACTGACCTCCATAGGGAGGAACGATCACCAAGATAAAATAAGGGAAATCACAGGTCGTATGGAAAGATATAGGCGATCATTCTTTCCGCGCGCTATACGAGACTGGAATAATAGAGAATTGTGAAGGTGGTTCTATGAGCCCTCTGCCAGGCACATAAATGTGATTTGCAGAGTATCCATGTAGATGTGGATGTAGAAACTGCTGGCTTGGCTAGCATCCGCGTTTGGTTCAAACATGCATTTATTGTGGTTTATCCATATTTTTATCCACCCTTTATACACAATATTAAAACGTTAGTAAATAATTTTTTTTTCTTTTATGATAACGAAATGTCAGTTTTGAATTGCATAACGGCTGGCAGTTAAGAAATTGGGACCTGGACACATTGAGAGAGCCAGTTATTGTTGAGAGTTTCAAAGGGAGCATTAGGCAACGATTGACTAAAACAGAGGAAAGGAATACAATATGAGACGAGTGGATGGCTTTGAAAGATGAAATAATCACAGCAGAAGAGGATCAAATAGGGAAAAAAAGATAATGTTCAATGTTACTCCTTGGATTACACGCTGAAAATGAAGCAGCCAACAGGCAATACAATCTAAAAATGAGTTAGACAAGGTTCAGAAAGTTAGGCAGGAATGGCTAGAGGACAAATGCAAACTTTGGAAGTACGAATGACTTGGAGAAAAACAGATGCTGCCTAAAAGATATCTCTGAAGAAAGGGAAATAGATGTATGAATCTCAAGAGCTCATACGCCAAATCACCTCTAACAACGAAGGGAAAGCAGAAAGCTAGAAATAACAAATTAAAGGGCTGTACAAGAAAATGAACTTCAAGACAGTATTAGAGAAAATGAATTAAATGAAGTAAGTGAAACGTCCCCTTTGAACAATTTATACAAGACTGTGCTTAAACTGACACACAATATTTTTAGCGCAACGCAATCTGACTTTCAAAATTCCCTACTAAAGAATGGCCCTGACAAACATTAAACTATACCTTTCACAAATCACTTACCTCACAAAAATCTTCGCTGCCCAAGCTACTGCAATACAGCGAGCGCCACTACTGCCAGCTAAATAAAAGATTCAAACTATGGAAGGCACTAACTACTGATAGGGATAGTTAGCAAATGAAAGATATTAATAGAGAACAAACAATGTATTTACCTTGATATCATCATGTATAAATATAGCAGTTCATGACAAATTACAAATCTCCGCCATCTCTCTCCCCACATCCACCACTGCTGGCGGCTCACCTCCAACTGCGCAACGCTACGCGCTGTTCACATCCAGCTGCCGCTGCCCAACACTACAATGGCAGACAACAATGCAAACTAGCCACAGACTGCACACAGCACAGCCAGTGATTTTCATATTGAGCGCTACGTAACGTTGCCAATAAGAAAACATAAACAGCCTACTTACATAGAGAAAACATAAACAGCCTACTTACATAGAGAAAACATAAACAGCCTACTTACATAGCCCCCATGCTCCCCACAAAAAATTTTACAAATTTTTTCTTTGGGCAGTGGCCAATAATGATTTGATAAAATTTTTCATAATTACAATAACAAAGAAATCAAATGCACACACTTATTGATACAACGTTGGTCAAAAGCTAAAATTTTGTCACAGTCCATAAAGACAGTCCTGATCATTCATTACGGTAAAATATAGTGTTTTTCTCAAAGTCTGAGCAGTAGAAGAAAATGCACACGGAAGTAGTGGATTTCCATGCAGTCTTGAAGAAGTAGTGTTGTCCTTCCAACGGAAAGACAGTGCTGACTCTCGACATGCAGACAAGTATTGGGTCACAACAGAGCAAACCCACTGCAGAGTCAGTCGAAGTTTTGATGAATATTGGTAGGTCATCACAGAGCAGACCCACTGTAGTCCTGGTAGAGATTACGATATTGGTGGGCCACCAGAGGCGCAGACCCACTGCAGTCCTTGTAGAAATAATGGTACTGATGGATCATCAAAGATGTAGACCCACTGTAGTCCTTGTAGAGATAATGGTATTGGTGGGCCACCAGAGGTGCAGACCCACTGTAGTCCTTGTAGAGATGACCAGCAGCCATCTGTTGCGATTGTGCAGGTGCACATTCACCATCGAAGAGTCTTGCGGAGAATATAGCAGTTCATGACAAATTACAAATCTCCGCCATCTCTCTCCCCACATCCACCACTGCTGGCGGCTCACCTCCAACTGCGCAACGCTACGCGCTGTTCACATCCAGCTGCCGCTGCCCAACACTACAATGGCAGACAACAATGCAAACTAGCCACAGACTGCACACAGCACAGCCAGTGATTTTCATATTGAGCGCTACGTAACGTTGCCAATAAGAAAACATAAACAGCCTACTTACATAGAGAAAACATAAACAGCCTACTTACATAGAGAAAACATAAACAGCCTACTTACATAAGATGGAAGATATGACACTGCGAGGAGATTTACACAGAGCACTGAAAGACTTAAGTGGAAACAAGTCCCATGTGGCACACAGAATTCTTTCAGATTCATTGAGATTCTTTGGAGAGCCAGCCGTGACAAAACTATTCCACGTAGTTTTGCAAAATTTATGAGATAGGTAAAATACCCCCAGACTTCAAGACGACTGGAATAATTACAATTCCAAAGAAGGCACGTGCTGACACGAACCATCAGTTTATAATTCATGATTGGAAAAGACTGACACGAATGGTTTACAGAATAATGGAAAAAGTGGTAGAAACTGACCTCGTGGACGATCACTTTTGGTTCTGCAGGGATGTAGGAACACACGAGATAATACTGGTCCTACCACGAAGAAAGGCAAACCTAGATTTTTAGCGTTTTAGAATAGGAGTAAGCTTTAGACAATGTTGACTGGCATAGTCTCTTCGAATTTATGAAGGTAGTAGCGATAAAATACGGGGAGCAGAACGTTACGTGTTGTCATCAGTGGCGCTGGTACAAAGGACACCGACGACAGCGCTCGGGACCTGTTTGTCAGCGTTGATCGTCTCCTTAACTCGGCAGTTCAGCTTCACGAGACAGTTGTTGCCGATGTCGTATTTAGTTAGGTCTGCGAGAAACAGCGCAGCTAGAAACATAGTTTACTGTAAATATGTTCGATTTATCAGGTATAGCGCTGTTGATATTATGTAATGTGCCTACCCTGGTCTGTCTCCTGCTTCCTAGTCTACGAAATACTGTTGTGACGATCCGAGATACTGCAGGTTATCTACAATCTACAACTTGTACAGAGAGACTGAGATACGATTATTCCTTTTGGGCAGCAAAAGAACTGATGATGACCGACTAGAGAGGATATAAAATACAAATTGGCAATAGGAAAATAACCATTTATACAAAAGAGGAATTTTTTTAACTCCGAATGTAAATTTCAGTGTTAGAAGTGTTTCCCGAAGGTATTTGGAATGTATCCTTGTACGAAGTGAAATGTGAATGATGAGCAGTTCAGACTAGAAGAAAACAATAACTTACGAAATGTTTTGTTACAGGAGTATGCTGGATATTAGATGCTAGGTTGGATAACTAATGAGGAGGCACTGGTTCGTATTTTGGAAAAAGAAATTTGTGTTACTACTTTGAAACGTCCCCTTTGAACAATTATATAAGACTGTGCTTAAACTGACACACAATATTCTTAGCGCAACGCAATCTGACTTTCAATAATCCCTACAAAAGAATGGCCCTGACTGACAATAACCTATACCTTTTACAAATCACTTACCTCACAAAAATCTTCGTTACTCGAACTACTGCAATACAGCGAGCGCCACTACTGCCAGCTAAATAAAAGATTCAAACTACGGAATGCACTAACTACTGATAGGCATAGTTAGCAAATGAAAGATTTTAATAGAGAACAAACAATGTATTTACCTTAATAGTGTTGAAAAATCATAATATACATAGCAGTTCATGACATCCAGTCTTACAAATTTCAAAACTCCGTCATTTCTCTCCCCACATCCACCACTGCTGACGGCTCACCTCCAACTGCACGACGCTACGCGCTGTTAACATCCAGCTGCCCAACACTACAATCTCAGACAACAATGCAAACTAGCCACAGACTGCACACAGCACAGCCAGTGATTTTCATACAGAGCGCTACGTGGCGTTACCAATAAGATAACAGAAACAGCCTACTTACATAGCCCCCATGCTCGCCACAAAAAATTTTCAAATTGTTTTGGGCACTGGCCAATACATATTTGTTAAAAATTTTTCGCAATTACAATAACAAAGAAATCATATGCACACACTTATTGATACAATGTTGCTCAAAAGACAAAATTTTCTCACAGTCCATAAAGACATTACTGATCATTAATCACAGTAAAATTGCAGTTTTTTTTTCTCGAAGTCTGAGCAGTAGAAGAAAATGCACACGGATGTAGTGGATTTCCATGCAGTCTTGAAGAAGTAGTGTTGTCCTTCCGATGGAAAGATGATGCTGACTCTTGACATGCAGACAGGTAATGGGCCACAACAGAGCAAACCCACTGCAGAGTCAGTCGAAGTTTTGAAGAATATTGGTAGGTAGGTCATCACAGAGCAGACCCACTGTAGTCCTGGTAGAGATTATGGTATTGGTGTGCCACCAGAGGTGCAGACCCACTGCAGTCGTTGTAGAAATAATGGTATTGGTGGGCCATCAAAGATGCAGACCCACTGTAGTCATTGTAGAGGTGGCCAGCAGCCATCTGTTGTAATTGTGCAGGTGCACAATCACCATTGAAGAGTCTTGCGGATAATATAGCAAGTCCATAACCAACACTTGTGAACTCACAAAGTTTCTGGAATTGTCCTTTGAACCAGCAATGCTGTTATCCAGTCCCTTGCTGAATTATTAACACACATGCAAACACTATCAGTCCCTACCTCTCACATATTGTCCATATACTATGACCAACAGAAACGTGTGCAGTGAAATGTAACATACAAGTTACATAATCTGATGAACTGATGTCCATTACAATTTTATAACATAAGAATACAATTACAAAGATACTGAATACATCATTAAAGAACATAACAATACAAATAACATTTGTAGTAATAGGGGCTTTACAAGAGAATAGAAATAAACATATACATCAGTGTTACAGGAATTATGACATAAGTAAATACATAAAAGATCAGAATAACTTTTGAAACATCAACTTCACACATGAGCATTAAAACAAAACAGAATAAATAATGTCTAAACATCTTTACAAAGTAAATAACATATTATCAGAAAAATTATACAACATAACTCTCATCAGATAAACACATAAAGACAGGAAGAACACAAATACCCAAGGGTACACAAACACATAGTGGGATAACACAAGGAAAGGACAGGGTCTGTTTTACTGCTGTGTTTCGCACACAAAACTTTCTTTACTTCTCGGAAATCTCCCTTCGTTCTTCATTATTTCCAAAAAGTCCCATCTATACCTGCTTTTTATACTTTTTTCATATAACTTCTCAATGCATTTCTTCCAATGCATCGCAACTCATTCTCTTATATAGTCTACCCCCTCTTAAGCTAACTAAAATCTACTGAGCTCAGATGCAAAACTAAAGGATGAGGAAATGCAGCAGCACAAAACAATTAATACAAACAGCAATGAAAAAAATGGAAACTGTCAAAGCAAGCTACAGTAAATCTAAATTACCAAGCAAATGCAACATTACAACTAATATGAGCCAATGTGCAGCAACAAGGAAAATAAATCAGTAGTAAAACTGGCTTAACAGAGTAATACAAAGTGAAATTTAGTAGCACTATGCCTGGCAAACAGCAGCAGCAAATGCAATAACTTATATCTAAACATGACAAAGCTCAAGCAGAAAAATATTACAGTAAAGACAACAATGCAGATAAGGGAAATGTCTATTCACATCTTAATGTCTATGTCATTAAAGTGGTGCACCACAAAAACTTATTCTATGAAATAAATTACCAAATACTTGAAAAGGAAATTATGTATGCAGTTCCTGTGAAGGGAAATGTCTTTTTGTGCTCCCTCATTTTTTTGGAAGTATCACAAAATTATTATTTACTGGAGCTGTAGACAGAAAATATCTATATTAGTACATCTATAAAATTTTATTTTTAACCAATGCTGCAGTGCAGCTAGAAACTAGCTATTAAACAAAACAGGCAAAGCAAGGTGTGAAACGTCATTCACTAGCCATATGGTATTTCATAATGCAGTAAACAATCTTTCAACTAGCAAGACAATAGACATGAAATGTTTCTCATCATTTCATTTCAGTAAATATCATAAATTAAGAACTCGACAGTGTAATCATGTTTTCAAGTTTGAGGGTGTCATATTTACGATGCTTTCTACAAAAGAATGTCAATGGCGAGGATAGTGGCCTCTTTTTTTTTTCCTTCTGCACCTGTACCTCTGAAAGGCACACACTAATGGCTTTTTTCCAGGCGTCTGTTGCACAGCTGGGTGCCCATGACGCATTACGTGAAGGTGGTCACTTAACTTTCTTACCGAAATATTTACGACACCAGTT
Organism: Schistocerca americana; assembly: GCF_021461395.2. Classification (NCBI taxonomy): domain Eukaryota; kingdom Metazoa; phylum Arthropoda; class Insecta; order Orthoptera; family Acrididae; genus Schistocerca; species Schistocerca americana. Next base: position 36,711,006 of record NC_060124.1, read on the forward strand.
TCCGCTACAGTGACAGTCTCATATAAAAATATTTCACAGGTCAAGAATTTGCGTTACTAATCTGTAGAAACAAAATCCTATTGATATAACAGTGTCCAAAAAATTTTTGTCGGCATTGTAATACATTCACGCATTTAAATACATTTCATAACTCTTAAAGTACTATTCTTGGTTTCCAACAACCTTTTTCACAAACCAGAGTCCCTAACCACTACTCATTATTCCTTACCTTATTCGTCGACACTTCTTTAATATTTCATCACAACAGATACGTTGCATAATCAAGTAACTCATATAGTGTCAGCTTATCGATCATAAACATGCCGCAACAGCATAATACACATAGTCGTCGTAATAATAACATCATAACACCTCAGTCAAATCTCAAAAACGTTGTAGCTTTCTCCAATAATGTCAAAACATAAATAAAAAACCTCTGCTCATTTCAACAGTGTCATCCACCTCCAACGTACTTTAAAAATCATGATCCCACACCAAATACATCATTCAGAGCTCTTATAGTATCACAATGGTTCCGAAAAAATACAAACAGTTCACAAAGTACAGATGAAATACAATTTCATAAGTGTGAAGTTATCCATCTGTGCAATTGCATAAACATGTGTCACTGATGTGGTAAAAAAATGTTTGTTTCTCTGTTAAATAATCAGATAGCTGTGTAATTTATGTGTTAGAGAAATATGGTACCGATGTGTAAGGTTGTATAAACAAATACCATATTAGCTAGGGCTCCTTGTGCTTGCCAAACACATGGTACACAAAGTAGGCGTGTACCCCCTGAGGATTAATGTAATTATACCCTCAGGTGTTACAGATTACAGCAATGGAAAAAAATGTAACACGGAAAACATTTGTATCATTGTACTTCAAATATTTAAAAAAATAAATGATTTAAGTGCAAAATTAATCACTCAAATACGTGTCCTGTAGCGCTAAATGTGCGTCGTGTTGTAAGATAATCTCTGTGGAAGTGTCGTAGTTATTGTCCTCCGAAAGCTAAGTTATGCAGAAGCCAATGTACTTACCTCATGATAAACAAAAGTGAAATGCTTTGCGTATAGATATCTTAGTTATTACGCTTATTGCCGTGATGAAGAAAGTACTGTGCTGTAACGTATTGTTGTGCTACGGAAAAGGCAGTCTCATTGTAGCTATACCACAAAAGTTACTACTAAAACATGTTTTACTTTCCAGAATAATACAGAAAACTGTGCAGATATAAAACAGAAGCACCGCAAAAGCAACATTGTAAATTGTAACTCATTAGTAGCGTCGTGATAAAATCGTGTAGCTGTCACATAAACTAACCACTGTGTCATCTGGTATCTCACAGAAAGTACTTTAAATCCGGAATGTATTTTCAATTAAACCAAAATGTTGCATTAAAATCTCATTAGCAGTACTGGTATATGTTCTAAGTATGTAAGCCTTATAGTCGTTACGTAATCGTGCAACTAACAAGCAAGGATGTACACACACAATAACACTGTGACATCTATTCACTATACCAATGCATTCGTAATTTCTGTTTAAATAAGTTCTCTTGGTTCTTGATTGAATATTTAACTTCAAACATTGTTGCATGGTAACAGTTTCTAAGTCTGACAATGCATACTAGAAATGTGAAGTGAAAGGTTTTATGGCAAAGACTAAGTTAAAAAGTAGATTATCTTTCAATAAACGGTTTTACATGTGAAATGTGGTGTAAACCTTTACTCTTCCTAGTACGCAGAGTTTCAACTTCAACACAATTATCATGTGGTATACGTCGGATTCTGTAAGGTCCATTGTAAACTAGAAAGAATTTGTGACTCAAGTGTTTCTTCTTATGTGACAATGAATGAGCTTTAATGAGAACTTTTTGACCAATATATAATTTCTTTGCATTTGCTTTACCGTGTAGTTTTCTCCTTTTGTCTGCTGCAGATTTTATATTTTTAAGAGCCAAATCAATTATGTCTTTGTGTCGAAGTTTACGTGTATTTGGGAAAGGTACAAGCTCTCTGATTCTGTTCGGTGGTTCTTCATTCTTCGGTACAAGAGTAGGTGGTAAAGGAGTGGAATCACGAGGCATTTCATTCAGCACATTTTGAAATAAGCGTAAATATCTGTCCCAATGCTGATGCTTTCTGTGACAATAAAGTCTGCAAAGCTTATTGATTTCTTTCATAATCCGTTCAGACGGGTTACAATGTGGTGAGTACAATGAAATAAAAACAGGTTTGATTTTATGATTCCGAAGCATGCGTGACCAAACAACAGATCTGAATCGCGGCCGTTATCTGAAATGACCTTACTAACGTGTCCAACTTCACGTAAAATTTTTTTAACAAAGGCGTTGGATACAGACCGTCCAGTGGCTTTATGTAACGGTGTGAAAGAAACAAATTTTGAAGTAAGTTCAACAGCGACTAGAACGTACGAAAATCCATTAGATGTTCTGACAAGCGGTCCCAAGAGATCAACAGCAGCAAATTCTTTTAATTTAGAAGGAATGATAGGAAACAGGGAGCACGATGGGAGATAGTAGATGGTTTCGCCTTTTGACAAAGTTTACAAATAGACAAGACTCTTCGAATTCTCATTTCCATATTTTTAAAATAACAAGTCGTTCGAAGAATATGATAACATTTTCGTGGGTCAAAATGTGCATAGCTGAAATGAATGTACCAAATGAGCTTATTAACAAAATCGTCAGGGATGCAAAGTACCCATAGCTTGTCATCAACAGCGCAGCGTTTGAACAGTATGTTGTTTCTAACCAGATAACAATACCGAATCTGTGTGTGTGTCTTTTCATGCCATTTGCTTTTGATGTCTTTCCAAATCGGATCTTTATCTTGTTCATGAGCAATGTCCAAAGATGTGGTGATGAAGTTTTCAAAGGCGACTTTCTGAATGTAAAGAATACTGAAATTTTTCTCGAGGTTGCCTTCTGTGTTACATTTCTCAAGCCCAGCCGGTGCGCGTGACAGTGCGTCCGCAACAATATTCTCCTTGCCGGGAATGTAGACTATTGTGAAGTGGAATTCTTGCAGAAACAATGCCCAACGTTTTAACCTGTCATGATTTAATTTTGAAGACACAAGAAATTGTAATGCACAATGATCACTGTATTCTTTTACGTGCTTACCAGAAAGAAAGAAACGGAATTTGTTAAATGCCCAAACGATAGCTAAAGCTTCTAATTCAGTAACGGAATAATTTTTTTCAGATTTTGTTAGCACTCGACTAGCAAAAGCAATGGTTTTCTGAACGGTAGTGTCATTTTCTATGGCTTCTTGAAATAAATGGGCACCAAGACCGACTTTAGAAGAATCCGTAATAAGGCAGAAATCTTGTGACCGATCTGGATGAGCTAGTATTGGCGCGTTAGGTAGCGATTCTTTCAAAGAATTGAATTCCAACTGTGCTTGTTCGTCCCAGTTCCAAATAGTATTTTTTCCAGTGAGAGAACAAAGTTTTGGTGTAACTAGAATTTGCATATTCAGAAAACGACGGTAAAAATTTTCGAGACCTAGAAAACAGCAGACTTGTTTTTTTGTGGATGGAACTGGAATGGCTCTGATTGCTTCTAACTTTTCAGGATCCGGCTGAATGCCTTCAGAAGAAATAATATGTCCCAAAAACCTCACCTTTGACCTACCGAATTCAGACTTTTCCAAGTTAACTGTAATTCCAGATTCTGCAAAAATGCGTAACAAACCGTTGAGGATGCGATTATGTTGTTCCCATGAAGCTTCTGCTATTAGAATATCGTCCACATATAAGGTGATGTGACGTTTTAAGAACCCAGGTAATATGGAATTTAGCCCGCGAATGAATGCTGCCAAAGAAATGTTCAAACCAAAAGGAAGTTTCCGAAACTGATAACAAACGCCGAAACAAAGGAAAGCTGTGTATTTTCTACATTCTGGATGAAGTTCGATGTGATAAAAGCTGGATCTGAGATAATGGAAGACAACACTTTTACACCATTAAATTTTTGAAGAAGTTCTTCCAACGTTTGCGGCCTGTCTGTTTCAGGAATAATGGTAGTATTGATTTATGTCGAATCTAAGACAAGCCTGATCGATCCATTTTTCTTCTCAACAACATGTAATGGATTGTTGCATGAGCTTACTGCAGGCTCAATAACGCCCTCGTCAAGCATAGATTGTATTTCTGTTCTAACACGGTCCCTATAATGTGCTGGAACTACATATGGTCTATCACAAAATTTAGTATGCTCACGTACACTAAATTGGTATTGAAATCCCTTGATTGTTCCTGTTTTGTGAGTAAAAACTGTGGAATGTGCTTGTAAAATCTCGAAAAGGTCTTGCCTATCACTGTCATTACAATTCTCAATTGTTTGAATTTATTTTCTGAATTAACTCATTAGTATCAAATGCGCCGTCGATATCATCCCTGTCAGTACTTACAGAGTGAGTGTACGTGTCAAGTTCCGTCGAAAATTCCGAACTGTTGTCTAACAGGAGGTAAAGCCGATTAATTTCCTCGTCATGGTTTGAGAGCCAATCTTCAAATTTCAAAGTTATTGACCTACTTTCTTTCTCTAAACATATTTCAGCATCGTGAAAGTTTAAGATTACTTTGTATTCATTCAAAAAGTCTACTCCCAATATAATTGCCGTCGACAATAATGGAACAATAAGAAAGTTCATAGAGAAGCTGTGGCCTTGACAAAAGAATTCTAAGTAGGTTTGTTGGCGTACATCTACACTTTTCCCAAAGATTGCACCTTGTAATTTAATCTTACGTAACGGAAGTGTGGGGCAATCGTTCGATTTGTTGCATTTGCTAAAGGCTGTTTCACTAATTACTGAAATGGGACTGCCAGAGTCAAGTACTGCCGTAAATTTTACGTCATTTACTGTAATGTGAATCATGGGATATGCAATGTTGTTATGTTTTACGTCGTGGTCCTGGAGTAAGATGTCCCTAATGTCTTCCATTTTTACGTAATTACTAGCTACGGCAGCTGCGTCGTCAGTTTCATAAGTACGTTTTGTGGCTGCCAGCGGTGTGAGTCATTGCCTATTGTGTCTTTGTTGGCGCGCGTCGTTATTGGGATTTAGAGACCTAACTTCTACAAATTCACCTTGTCGAAAGGGCCCTGCTCTGTTTGAATCCCGCCAGTTCTGATGCAATTCAGCTCTGTCGTTACGATCATATCATCTGTCGTCATGTCGGTAGATTCCATAGTTTCTTTCTTGTCGGTCACGTGGTGGAGAATTTCTCCCTGAATTGTAACTGCGTGCTGGATCATTGTGTCTAAAGTTATTCTGTCTCCCTTGATAATAATTATTTTGGTTCCCAAATTGTCTGTTTGGCTCAAATGGCTCTGAGCACTATGGGACTCAACTGCTGTGGTTATCAGTCCCCTAGAACTTAGAACTACTTAAACGTAACTAACCTAAGGACATCACACACATCCATGCCCGAGGCAGGATTCGAACCTGCGACCGTAGCAGTCGCACGGTTCCGGACTGCGCGCCTAGAACCGCGAGACCACCGCGGCCGGCAATTGTCTGTTTCTCTGATTGTCTCTGTGATAGTCACTACTGCGGAGAGGTGATCTTTCCCTGTAATTATTACTACTCTGCCAACGGTTGTCATACGGGTGGTGTCTGTTTTGGTCACGATTTGTGTTGTGAGAATTGCCTTGTCGTGTCCAGTTATTATTTCTTTCATCGCGGAATTGCGACGGATGTGACCTGTAATTGTTGTGTTACTGTTTTCGCGCTCCGCGATTGTCAGTGTCAATTTCTAATTCTTGTAAGAGTCCATGGAAAGCTTCAATGTCGTCTTTGCAACGTCCTGCCAAAATAATATGTCGTAAATGTTCAGGTAATTTGATTAAGCAAATGCGGATGAGTTCAGAGGGGCTGTATGGGTTTGACAGGTACTGATTCTTGTGTAAGATGTCTTCAAAATATTTCACAAGACTGGAAAATTCAGATTGTCCGAAATGTTTCATCATTATGATGCTATGTTTTATTCGGTCTTGTGTAGCTTGAGACCAATATGCTGAGAGGAAGGCATGGTAAAATTCTTCTTCACTGTAACAATCGTGAATGACCGATCGCATTCTTACAGCTGGTTCATTCTCTAAATAGCCACACATAAATTCTGATCTGTGCTCTAATGACCAGTTGGGAGGAAAACAATGAGAGACTTGATGGAGACACGCTTGTGGATGAATGTCGTTCCCAGAATTCTTAAATGTTTTAAATTTACGTGTAGTAATGAACAGCTTATAGTCAAAATCATCATGTCGGCGAGTCGCATATCGGTCATTGTTACGTCGTTTCGGCGGTTCCATTTCAAAATTCGGTGGACCTTGCCAATTTCTTTCATAATTTCCGAAGTGCCCTGAGTTATTATTTTGTGGCTGTTCCGTATTTCTATGTCCCTCTTCCCGTATTGTGGCGCGAGTGTCCTCTGAAATACGTAATTGTTGTATTACCTGTGTCACCTGATCTTGTACTTCCCGGATTTCTCTTTGGTGTTGCGTATTAATTTGATTCTGATTTTGTTGGGATTTCCTAATTTCTTCACACTCTTCTGTGTCATTAAAGTCTACCGGTTTTGCGTCATTCAGATTATCATCTACCTTCGTTGATAAATTATTTAGCTGATCCGAAAGTTCAACTACATTATCTGATAATGAACTAATTTCCTCCATGTGTTTTTCTGAACCAATTTTCAGAGTATCTACTGTGTCCTTTAAGTTTTCCTGAGTTTTTGCAAGTTGCGTAACCGAATCGATAGATGCAACTGAGTCAATTTTAGCTTGCAAGATATCATGATTTTCATGAACAATAGTTTGCAGTTCTTTTATGGCTGCTTCGTGATTCTGTAATACATTTTCATGACGCGAAAAAATAGGTTGAAAGTGCTCACAAATTTGTGTTTTTACGTCATTACTGACTTTTTGACATTTCGATTCAATGTTATGTAACTCAGTAGTTAAATCTTCACGTGTTTGTTCAAGCGTGGTGTGAAGATTTTGTTCCATTGCGTCTAACTGTTGCTGTGTTTGTCTCTGGTGTTGCTCCATTGTGTCTAACTTTTGAAGATTTTGTCCCATTTGTTTCTGATTTTGTTCAAGCGTTGTGTCTAACTTTTGTAGCCTTTGTCCCATTTGTTGCATTAACTGTAATAACAATGCACTGGTGTCTGAAACATGTTCCTCAGTGCTTTTCAGCAGTGAAGTTGCACCGGCAACATTCACATTTTGACAAGCAGAAATGTGTCTTGACTTATTTGAGAAAACGGTGAGGACCCAAAACCTGAATCTACAGTGTTTGCAAGATTGTGTCCTGTCATTTCGGATTCCTGAGGCGAACTGTTGCTGACCGGTCGATCGATAATGCTTCCCTGTTCACTAATTGTTTCACTGTCTACACCATTATTTGCCACCCGCTCCATTTCCCTATGCACAGTTACCAAATTACTACTTTGAACCTAAGTTAATTCAATACTCGGTGGCGCTAACACACTGCTTTCGTCTTCACTGTCATTTCTCAGTTTACTTTGGAGCCTAGTATTACGTTTTTCACACGCCATTATTGTCACAATAACACAGAAAAACACAATTGGAAGAGTAAAATAAGAAAACACATTAACATAGCACTGAAAATAACATCTAGTTAATTGCAAGCGCAGCTGCGAAATACTTGGTGCAACTCTACATGCATGCCACAACAACAATGAAAAACTACAACTACAAAGGAGATTCTCTCTACAATTACGCGCTAGCATAAACAATAGCTACACTAATTACACAAACTACAAGAAAAAAATCAGAAGATTCCAGTGAGGTATCCTCGGCTAAGGGTCGACATATTGAAACGTCCCCTTTGAACAATTATACAAGTCTGTGCTTAAACTGACGCAATATTTTTAGCGCAACCCAATCCGACTTTCAATAATCCCTACAAAAGAATGGCCCTGACTAACAATAACCTATACCTTTCACAAATCACTTACCTCACAAAAATCTTCGTTACTCGAACTACTGCAATACAGCGAGCGGCACTACTGCCAGCTAAATAAAAGATTCAAACTACGGAAGGCATTAACTACTGATAGGCATAGTTAGCAAATGAAAGATTTTAATAGAGAACAAACAATGTATTTACCCTAATAGTGTTGAAAAATCATAATATACATAGCAGTTCATGACATCCAGTCTTACAAATTTCAAAACTCCGTCATTTCTCTCCCCACATCCACCACTGCTGGCGGCTCACCTCCAACTGCGCAACGCTACGCGCTGTTAACATCCAGCTGCCCAACACTACAATGGCAGACAACAATGCAAACTGGCCACAGACTGCACACAGCACAGCCAGTGATTTTCATACAGAGCGCTACGTGGCGTTACCAATAAGAAAACAGATACAGCCTACTTACAACTTGAGTAAAAAAAGGGTTCGGTTGATGAGACGCATCCTGAAGCATAAAGGTGTAGTTAGTGTAATAAGGAGCGATGTGTGGGGTAAACCCTATAAAGGGAGACAAAGGCTTGAATACAGTTACAGGGTTCAAATGGAGGTAAATTCCAGAGATGAAGGGGACTGCACATGACATACTAGCACAGAGAGCTGCATAACACCATTCTTCGGACAGAAGACATAGTCATAACAAGCGATTTGAATTAAATTGCTTTGGCTCGTTACCTATACCGAGACACGAAGAGAACTACCAACATTTCAGCTAATGTTATAGTAATCCTTTATCCAGGTTGGCTATTTATGTGACCTTGTAGCTGTGTATGGATACTGGATTGCGGTCCTTCCAAAAGTTACGTGATACCTCTATCGGTCTTGCCAAACTCTGTATTAAGTGGATGACAGAATAAGAACTCAATTTCCATAGGAACTAATTAAAGAATTAATCGTAAGTCACAAAACTGTTTGTCAGACTGGGATTAGATTCTACCGTAACCAGGAGGGATAGATAACATATCTTCGGAATTATTGCAATCGTTGTGCTCCCTGCCGCCGTTGGATAAGCAGCTGAGCAGCAAGTCGTATACTCCTAGCTCACTCGTTTGTTACATAGTTTAATTCTTAATTTCTTTGCGTGTTTTTGGTACTTGCTTTGTTTAATTCATAAATTTAGGGCGTATTATAGTATTTGAGAGTTGTAGTATCGCGTTTTAGTACCTGAATAGTGTAAATTCGCGTAGTCGTTTGTCTACTGTTTTTGTTTTGAACGGCCAGTGTCGGTTGGTCACAGTCAGTGTGCTCCCTGCCGCCGTTGGATAAGCAGCTGAGCAGCAAGTCGTATACTCCTAGCTCACTCATTTGTTACACAGTTTAATTCTTAATTTCTTTGCGTGTTTTTGGTACTTGCATTGTTTAATTCATAAATTTCGGGCGTATTATAGTATTTGAGAGTGTAGCATCGCGTTTTACTACCTGAATAGTGTAATTTCGCTTAGTCTCCTTCCGCCGCCGAGCAGTGTCAGCAGTGCGCAAGTAGCAGCATTACTGCATTTACTAGGCAATCTTGTATTTTAATAACCGTTTAAATTTTGTCGATTTGTTTGCGCTCTCTGTAGATTAGTTCAGACGTTCTTTGCAAAACAGTTTTTAGCATGGATAGGGACTGCAACTGCTGTGTTCGGATGCAGGCTGAGTTGGCATCCCTTCGCTCCCAGCTTCAGGCAGTGTTGGCTTCGGTCACACAGCTTGAGGCTGTTGCCAATGGGCATCACTGTGGGGATCCGGATGGGGGTTTGTCGGGGACGGCCAGCTCGTCCCACGCATCCCCTGATCGGACTACGACTGTGGTTGCCCGGGATACTGCCCGCATTGAGGCTGATCCCTCACCTGTGGTAGAGTGGGAGGTCGTTTCAAGGTGTGGCAGGGGGCGAAAGACATTCCGGAGGGCTGAACGGAAAGCCTCTCCAGTTTGTCTGACGAACCGGTTTCAGGCTCTGTCTCATGCTGATACTGATCTTCGGCCTGACATGGCTGCTTGTCCTGTTCCAGAGGTTGCCCCTCAGTCTGCAAGATCCGGGCAGTTGCAGAGGGTGGGCTTACTGGTAGTTGGGAGCTACAACGTCAGGCGTGTAATGGGGCCCCTTAGGGAAATGGCAGCAAGAGAGGGGAAGAAAACCAATGTGCACTCCGTGTGCATACCGGGGGGAGTCATTCCAGATGTGGAAAGGGTCCTTCCGGATGCCATGAAGGGTACAGGGTGCACCCATATGCAGGTGGTCGCTCATGTCGGCACCAATGATGTGTGTCGCTATGGATCGGAGGAAATCCTCTCTGGTTTCCGGCGGCTATCTGATTTGGTGAAGACTGCCAGTCTCGCTAGCGGGATGAAAGCAGAGCTCACCATCTGCAGCATCGTCGACAGGACTGACTGCGGACCTTTGGTACAGAGCCGAGTGGAGGGTCTGAATCAGAGGCTGAGACGGTTCTGCGACCGTGTGGGCTGCAGATTCCTCGACTTGCGCCATAGGGTGGTGGGGTTTCGGGTTCTGCTGGATAGGTCAGGAGTCCACTACACGCAACAAGCGGCTACACGGGTAGCAGGGGTTGTGTGGCGTGGGCTGGGCGGTTTTTTAGGTTAGATGGCCTTGGGCAAGTACAGAAAGGGCAACAGCCTCAACGGGTGCGGGGCAAAGTCAGGACATGCGGGGACCAAGCAGCAATCGGTATTGTAATTGTCAACTGTCGAAGCTGCGTTGGTAAAGTACCGGAACTTCAAGCGCTGATAGAAAGCACCGAAGCTGAAATCGTTATAGGTACAGAAAGCTGGCTTAAGGCAGAGATAAATTCTGCCGAAATTTTTACAAAGGTACAGACGGTGTTTAGAAAGGATAGATTGCATGCAACCGGTGGTGGAGTGTTCGTCGCTGTTAGTAGTAGTTTATCCTGTAGTGAAGTAGAAGTGGATAGTTCCTGTGAATTATTATGGGTGGAGGTGACACTAAACAACCGAACTAGGTTAATAATTGGCTCCTTTTACCGACCTCCCGACTCAGCAGCATTAGTGGCAGAACAACTGAGAGAAAATTTGGAATACATTTCACATAAAATTTTCTCAGCATATTATAGTCTTAGGTGGAGAATTCAATTTACCAGATATAGACTGGGACACTCAGATGTTTAGGACGGGTGGTAGGGACAGAGCATCGAGTGACATTATACTGAGTGCACTATCCGAAAATTACCTCGAGCAATTAAACAGGGAACCGACTCGTGGAGATAACATCTTGGACCTACTGATAACAAACAGACCCGAACTTTTCGACTCTGTGTGTACAGAACAGGGAATCAGTGATCATAAGGCCGTTGCAGCATCCCTGAATATGGAAGTTAATAGGAATATAAAAAAAGGGAGGAAGGTTTATCTGTTTAGCAAGAGTAATAGAAGGCAGATTTCAGACTACCTAACAGATCAAAACGAAAATTTCTGTTCCGACACTGACAATGTTGAGTGTTTATGGAAAAAGTTCAAGGCAATCGTAAAATGCGTTTTAGACAGGTACGTGCCGAGTAAAACTGTGAGGGACGGGAAAAACCCACCGTGGTACAACAACAAAGTTAGGAAACTACTGCGAAAGCAAAGAGAGCTCCACTCCAAGTTTAAACGCAGCCAAAACCTCTCAGACAAACAGAAGCTAAACGATGTCAACGTTAGCGTAAGGAGGGCTATGCGTGAAGCGTTCATTGAATTCGAAAGTAAAATTCTATGTACCGACTTGACAGAAAATCCTAGGAAGTTCTGGTCTTACGTTAAATCAGTAAGTAGCTCGAAACAGCATATCCAGACACTACGGGATGGTGATGGCATTGAAACAGAGGATGACACGCGTAAAGCTGAAATACTAAACACCTTTTTCCAAAGCTGTTTCACAGAGGAAGACCGCACTGCAGTTCCTTCTCTAAATCCTCGCACAAACGAAAAAATGGCTGATATCGAAATAAGTGTCCAAGGAATAGAAAAGCAACTGGAATCACTCAATAGAGGAAAGTCCACTGGACCTGACGGGATACCAATTCGATTCTACACAGAGTACGCGAAAGAACTTGCCCCCCTTCTAACAGCCGTGTACCGCAAGTCTCTAGAGGAACGGAGGGTTCCAAATGATTGGAAAAGAGCACAGATAGTCCCAGTCTTCAAGAAGGGTCGTCGATCAGATGCGCAAAACTATAGACCTATATCTCTGACGTCAATCTCTTGTAGAATTTTAGAACACGTTTTTTGCTCGAGTATCATGTCGTTTCTGGAAACCCAGAATCTACTATGTAGGAATCAACATGGATTCCGGAAACAGCGATCGTGTGAGACCCAACTCGCTTTATTTGTTCATGAGACCCAGAAAATATTAGATACAGGCTCCCAGGTAGATGCTATTTTTCTTGACTTCCGGAAGGCGTTCGATACAGTTCCGCACTGTCGCCTGATAAACAAAGTAAGAGCCTATGGAATATCAGACCAGCTGTGTGGCTGGATTGAAGAGTTTTTAGCAAACAGAACACAGCATGTTGTTATCAATGGAGAGACGTCTACAGACGTTAAAGTAACCTCTGGCGTGCCACAGGGGAGTGTTATGGGACCATTGCTTTTCACAATATATATAAATGACCTAGTAGATAGTGTCGGAAGTTCCATGCGGCTTTTCGCGGATGATGCTGTAGTATACAGAGAAGTTGCTGCATTAGAAAATTGTAGCGAAATGCAGGAAGACCTGCAGCAGATAGGCACTTGGTGCAGGGAGTGGCAACTGACCCTTAACATAGACAAATGTAATGTATTGCGAATACATAGAAAGAAGGATCCTTTATTGTATGATTATATGATAGCGGAACAAACACTGGTAGCAGTTACTTCTGTAAAATATCTGGGAGTATGCGTGCGGAACGATTTGAAGTGGAATGATCATATAAAATTAATTGTTGGTAAGGCGGGTACCAGGTTGAGATTCATTGGGAGAGTGCTTAGAAAATGTAGTCCATCAACAAAGGAGGTGGCTTACAAAACACTCGTTCGACCTATACTTGAGTATTGCTCATCAGTGTGGGATCCGTACCAGATCGGTCTGACGGAGGAGATAGAGAAGATCCAAAGAAGAGCGGCGCGTTTCGTCACAGGGTTATTTGGTAACCGTGATAGCGTTACGGAGATGTTTAATAAACTCAAGTGGCAGACTCTGCAAGAGAGGCGCTCTGCATCGCGATGTAGCTTGCTCGCCAAGTTTCGAGAGGGTGCGTTTCTGGATGAGGTATCGAATATATTGCTTCCCCCTACTTATACCTCCCGAGGAGATCACGAATGTAAAATTAGAGAGATTAGAGCGCGCACGGAGGCTTTCAGACAGTCGTTCTTCCCGCGAACTATACGCGAGTGGAACAGGAAAAGGAGGTAATGACAGTGGCACGTAAAGTGCCCTCCGCCACACACCGTTGGGTGGCTTGCGGAGTATCAATGTAGATGTAGATGTAGATGTAGAAGAGGCAACCAAACGACTTTTGAGATTGGTGCGTGGTATTTATGAGACTGCAGACATACCATCAGATATTTGAAGAAATATAATCCCAAAGACGGTGAGGGCAAGTCAGTGCGAGAACTATTGCACATAGAGATTAGTTAACAGCTCAAGGATCCAAGTTGCTACCAACAATAATACACTGAAGAATGGAAAAGGAAATTTAGGATCTTTCAAATGACAATCAATTTGGCTTTAGGAAAAGTAAAGGCACCACAGGGGGGCACTTAACGAAAAATCAGGACATGTTGAAAGTGTTGTCGACCTAGAAAAAAACTTTCGGTAGTGTAAAATGCTTGAGATTCCGAGAGAAACAGGACTACGCTAAGAAAAGACGAGTAACGTATAATATACACAAGAACCGAGAGGAACAAGAATGAAAGAGCGCGGCGAAAATGCTGTTCTTAAAAAACGGCGTAAAACAGGGATGCATTCTTTCAAGCCTATTGTTGAAATTATAGGTCGAAGTCTCAATGACGAAAATATAAGACAGTTTCGAGATTGGAATAACGATTCAGGGTGAAAGGATAGCAATGATAAGATTTGCTGTTGACATTGCTATATCCTCAGTGAAAGTGAAAAAGACTTCTGCTGAATGGAATGATCGAAAAATATGGGTTGACCGGAGTAAACCGAAGAAAGATGACAGCATTGATGAGTAGAAGAAAAGAGATTGGTGAGGAATACAACATCAAAATTGGTGACCACGAAGTAAACGAATTCAATTAGTTCTGCTACCTTGAGAGCACAGTAACACATGACGTACCAAGCAAGGAAGACATATAAAGTGTACTAACAAGTGCAAAAAGTACGTTCCTGGCCAAAAGGAGTTTATTAATATCAAACATAGGACTTTATTTGGAGAAGAAATTTCTGAAAATGTACGTTTGGGTCACATACTTGTACGGTAGTGGATGTGGGCTACTGGGAAACAAGAAAGAGGATAATCGAAGCGTTTGAGACGTCGTACTGCAGGACAGTGAAAATTAGGTGTGGTAACATGAGAAATGGATAGGCTTCTCCGCAGAATAGACTACGGATGGAAAATTTGGAAAACACAAACAAGATGTGTTTGGGTGGTAGGAAATGTTTTAAGACGTCAGCGTATAATTTCTCAGGGGGCTAATGAGAGCTGTGGAGGGGAAAAACTGCTGGAGAAAAGAGAGTCTGGAATACACTCAACAAACAATTGAAGATGCTGGGTGCAAGTACCGCTCTGAGACTCTGAGGTGAGAGGCTGCCACATGAGGGGAACTCGTGACATGCCGAATCAAACCACACAGAAGAGCACTTAAATAAAAAAAATAAACAAAAAAGAACGTCCCGCGAAAAGCTTCGTAACAGTCCCATAACATATCAGGAAATGCTCGAAGGATGTTTTTGTGGGCGAGCTCGTCCAATAAATCTCATTCTTGTGTCATCGCACCCCACAAACACAACCCAGCAGTTGACTTTTGTGACTAATTGCAGTGATCGATCTCCGGTCGTGTAGTCAAACAATACTGGAGTGTTTTTTTTTAATATGGACATTTTTTATCTTGTGTTGCTAAAACTTTTTGGAAGGAAGGGGACGCGAGCCGGTAGTCTGCTGCTGAAGTCTTAGCGGTGCATTTGTATTTGCATTTGTATTCTTACAGTTCCGTTAGAAATGGATTGCCGACGCTCCGCATTCAAATCGGAAGCGATATACACTACTGACCATTAAAATTGGTACAGCACGAAGATGACGTGCCACAGACGCGAAATTTAACCGACAGGAACAAGATGCTGTGATATGCAAATGATTAGCTTTTCAGAGCATTCACACAAGGTTGGCGCCGGTGGCGACACCTACAACGAGCTGACATGAGGAAAGTTTACAACCAATTTCTCATACACAAACAGCAGTTGACCGGCGTTGCTTGGTGAAACGTTGTTGTGATGCCTTGTGTAAAGATAAATGCGTACCATCACGTTTCCGACTTTGATAAATGTCGGATTGTAGCCTATCGCGATTGCGGTTTACCGTATCGCGACATTGCTGCTCGCGTTGGTCTAGATCCCATGACTGTTAGCAGAATATGGAATCGGTGGGTTCAGGAGAGTAATACGGAACGCCGTGCTGGATCCCAACGGCCTCGCATCACTAGCAATCGAGATGACAGGCATCTTATCCGCATGGCTGTAACGTATCGTGCAGCCACGTTTCGATCCCTGAGTCACGAGATGGGGACGTTTGCAAGATAACAACCATCTGCACCAACAGTTCGACGACGTTTGCAACAGCATGGACTATCAACTCGGAGACCATGGATGTGTTTACCCTTGACGCTGCATCACAGACAGGAGCGCCTGTGACGGTGTACTCAACGACGAACCTGGGTGCACGAATGGCAAAACGTAATTTTTTCGGATGAATCCAGGTTCTGTTTACAGCATCATGATGGTTTGGCGACATCGCGGTGAACGCACATTGGAACGTGTATTCTTCATCGCCATACTGGCGTATCACTCGGCGTGATGGAATGGGGTGCCATTGGTTACACCTCTCGATCACCTCTTGTTCGCTCTGATGGCACTTTGAACAGTGGACGTTACAGCGTAAGAGTCTGTGGAGGCTATATGACATCCGTTGGTCAAACACCTGTGTCGTTCTGCGTGGCGTTTTAAGTGTGTGGCAATATTGTCTTTTGAATATTGAAGATGCACGTTAGGTTCGTTTGAGCCGTGAGACCGTATTTTTTGTGTAATCTCCGACATCCCACAGCCCAGGTTGCTTGCACCGTTTATCAACGCTCGTTCAAAGTCGTTTACCTCACGACGTGCTGTTAAGCTCGCGACAAGACTGTCTGTAACAGACTGCTCTGATATCATGTCTACTGTCGCGACATACAGTATGTCGCCTCGAACCGCAATATTCAGTCCTCACACACGACACATCGTCAAATAGGCTACTCATCCTGTGAACTTTGGTCGTCATGTGTCATGTGTTTTGTTGAAGTTTAACTGGTTATCCGTACGTGTGCCTACATTTCGTGGTAGTATGCTAACTAAATCTGTGAAAGTCTTCACACAAATGCAACCTTTACATTCCAGGACATTTCCATTTGTTATCTGTAACGACTGTGTGGCATTTGCAGACACGTCCTTTCCCACATTTTCATCTCACGATGCCTCGCCACCGATTATGGTTTGCCGAAGTGTTTCTGCTGGGATGTCTTTAGCTGTACTCGTATCCTGATATTTCGCAGACACTGATTTTGTTTCCTGGTCGACGCCGTGGAGTTACACCGAAGGTCGAGCGAACAGTATGTGCTTGCGGAAACCATATGCAATCCTAGACAGACGTCGTTCAGTATTTCAAAAACGCGTTACAGATGAGTACAAAATCTATAACTCTACAGCAGACTGTAAAAGAAACCAGTCTTTTTCACACCCTACACGCAACACTTCTGAAATCATTCATATACACTTGCACTTCCCAATGGTACTTGTAAAGACGCACCAACGAAAAAAATTATTACTTAATCTAAATCTTTTTAAGGCATTTGCAAGGTGCGGAAGCTGTGCTGCGGGGCGATCAGTATGCTGCGATCGCAGTGTAGACACCTTTATTATTCAAGATGACCGGTTTCAACAGTCTTACGCTGCCGCTCAAGAGATATACACGTAAGGAGTGCCTTTTATGCTTTGATTTCATATAGTGGAAGATCACACGCTCAAACCGGCCATCTTGGAACAATAAAACTGTCTACGCTGCGATCGCGGCGTGTTAAGCGCGTTCATTTTCAGAGTCATTTGCATAAATACTTATTTTTGTTCGCTACGAGCAGAATAATGAATTTCAATATTGGTTGATAATATATTGGTAGAGAAATTCGACATTCTCTTCCATACATCAATGGGTGTCACCTGCACTAAATTATTGATCGGGAGGAACCTCAAAAGATAGGGTAGTATCGCAAGGGGGTCTGAACGGCAGATCCTCTTGACAAAGTTGGAAAAAAGTTGAAATTCAGAATATGAGGGGTGCCTCAGACCATGTACTTCAATGCCATTTGAAACTCCTAAAGTGTGCCAATTTAAGCGCGAATTGAAACGAATTTTTCTATTACCGAGTATAAAAAAGTTACATATAATATTAACACTAAAATATATCGAGAGTGTGTATCTGTTTAGTATGTATTGTGTGTGTGTGTGTGTGTGTGTGTGTGTGTGTGTGTGTGTCGTGTGTGTGTGTGTGTGTGTGTGTGTGTGTGTATGTGTATGTATTATACACATTTTAAAAACATGTGATAAATTGCTATAAACTAGGTGTAGTAAAATGGAGCAAATTGGAATACATTGTATACATATCAAAAAAAATTTTGAATCACCTTCGTACCGAGAGTTCCGGAACCCGTACATAAAATTGGAATCGAGACCAAAATAAACATCATTTCCGCCCTTTTTACTGCTCATGAAACCACACATTGCATGTTGTACCACCATACAGCGAGACTTTCAGAGTTGGTGGTCCAGATTGCTGTACACACCGGTACCTCTAATACCCAGGAGCACTTCCTCTTGCATGGATGCATGCCTGTATTCGTCGTGGCATACTAGCCAGAAGTTTACCAAGGCATTGTTGGTCCAGATTGCCTCACTACTCAACGACGATGCGGCGTAGATCCCTCAGAGTGGTTGTTGGGTCACATCGTCCTTAAACAGCCCTTTTCAATCTATCCCAGGCATGTTCGATCGCCCGCATCTCGTGGTCGTGCGGTAGCGTTCTCGCTTCCCACGCCCGGGTTCCCGGGTTCGATTCCCGGCGGGGTCAGGGATTTTCTCTGCCTCGTGATGGCTGGGTGTTGTGTGCTGTCCTTAGGTTAGTTAGGTTTAAGTAGTTCTAAGTTCTAGGGGACTTATGACCACAGCAGTTGAGTCCCATAGTGCTCAGAGCCATTTGAACCATTTTGAACCATGTTCGATCGGGTTCATGTCTGGAGAACATGCTGGCCACTCTAGTCGAGAGATGTCGTTATCCTGAAGGAAGTCGTTCACAAGATGTGCACAATGGGGGCGCGAACAGTCGTCCCTGAATACGAATGCCTCGCCAATATACTGCAGGTGTGGTTGCACTATCGGTCGGAGAATGGCATTCACGTATCATGCAGCAATTACGGCGCCTTCCATGACCACCAGCGGCATACTTCGGCCCCACATAACTCCATCCCAAAACAGAAACGATCCTCCTCTTTGCTGCACCCGCTGGACAATGTGTCTAAGGCGTTCAGCCTGACCAGATTGCCTCCAAACACGTCTCCGACGATTGTCAGGTTGAAGGCATATACAACACTCGTCGGTGAAGAGAACGTCATGCCAGTCCTGAGCGATCCATTCAGCATGTTGTTGGGCCCATCTGTACCGCGCTGCATGGTGCCGTGGTTGCAACGGTGGACCTCGCCATGGACGTCGGGAGTGAAGTTGCGCATGATGCAGCCTATTGCACACAGTTTGAGTCGTAACACGACGTTCTGTGACTGCAGGAAACGCATTATTCAACATGGTGGTGATGCTGTCAGGGCTCCTCCGAGCCATAATCCGTAGTTAGCGGTCATCCACTGCAGTAGTAGCCCTTGGAAGACTCGAGCGAGGCATGTCATCAACAGTTCCTGTCTCTCTGTATCTTCCCCACGTCCGAACAACCTCGCTTTGGTTCACTCCGAGATGCCTGGACACTTCCCTTGTTGAGAGCCCTTCCTGACATAAAGTAACAACGCGGACGCGATCGAACTGCGGTATGACCGTCTAGGCATGGTTGGACTACAGACAACACGAGCCATGTACCTCCTTCCAGGTGGAATGACAAGAACTGATCGGCTGTCGGACCCCCTCCATCTAATAGGCGCTGCTGATGCATGGTTGTTTACATCTTTGGGCGAGTTTAGTGACATCTACGAACAGTGAAAGGGACTGTGTCTGTGATAGAAGGTCCACAGTCAATATCTTCAGCAGTTCTGGGAACCGGGGTGATGCAAAACTTTTTTTGATGTGTGTATAGTAAATATTTACTTAGCGTCCTGTCTTGTCATTTAAAAAAGACAATATTGATGAATAGCCTTGAACTGTCTTCACAATGATTCCTCTTGACACATGCACTGCACTTGCCTGACTTTATTACTACACGAAAACTGTACTGTAAATGACTGTCGCATGGCATTCGGTTGTTAGCCATTTGCCTCCTGGCTTCCCTTTCTGCAGACTTACATTCCCTTAGTCATATCAAAACAGTTCAAAAATGGCTCTAAGCACTATGGGACTTAACAGCTAAGGTCATCAGTCCCCTAAACTTAGAACTACTTAAACCTAACTAACCTAAGGACATCACACACATCCATGCCCGTGGCAGGATTCGAACCCGCGACAGTAGCAGCAGCGCGGCTCCGGACTGGAGCGCCTAGAACCGCACGACCACCACGGCCGGCCAACACAGTTCAGTAAAACTTGGAATATTGGCTTTTTAGTGAATAATCTAAGTGGATTTTATTTACTGACACGTTAGTAAATCTTGCAAATCGTTAATTACTACTGCACAAGTAATTTTAGTGTGTGCAATTAGTTAAACTTGGATATAATATCTTCGCTACGGTCGCAGGTTCGAATCCTGCCTTGGGCAGGGACGTGTGTGAAGTCCTTGGGTTAGTTAGGTTTAAGTAGTTCTACATTCTATGGGATTGATGACCTCAGAAGTTAAGTCCCATAGTGCTCAGACCCATTTGAACCATTTTGATATAACATATTCAACATTTCGGGGCCCTGTGATCACCTTTATAAATAGTAATATTAATTTTAATAATCAACAGCCTCAGTTGCACCGTTTACCTAGAATTTACCTAGGTTTCAGTTGGGACAACTCAACCTTCTTCAGAATAACAGTAACTACCGTTTGCCCCTAGTGGACATCGTCAAGCTAAAACTACAAATCCATAAACTGTCGTCAGACTATAAAACCTATCTGGAAATGCCCCGGCCCCACTTAGCGACCGCGATGCGGCAGCCACGAGTGCTGTACTGGAGTTCCAGCACAGCGCTCGTTGCTGCCGCATCGTGGTCGCGGTTGGCGGCCAGCAAGTTTGTATCACGACACCTATCCCCGTCCACAGCAACCACAACATTCAATGTCTGCAACAGCGTTTCGCCGCCTGTACGAGTGAAAGGGTACAGTACCGCCCGACATTGAAAATAGGTACAACATACTTCATTATTTTTGTCAAAACAACACATTTTTTTTGTAAAAGAACTCAATTTCAATTAATACAGCGAAGCCGGATACCAGTGTGGGAAAGAATGACAATTTATTTATTTAACTGATCACATGTGCACTCCCACAAAGTAAATCCCTACATCCAGTTTGGTGAGATCTGTGAAATGAATGAATGTATGGTCGTCTGCTAAACGCAGATAGTGAATGTGAATATATGATCATCTTTGAGTCGATCCTTTGGCCACCTTTGGTGGGACCAAAGAGATGAAATTTACCTGAGGTTTGAGCGCCTGAAATGTGGCTGACCAATACGGTAGCAAGGTGCTTCCCCCACCTCGACAGAAGTGCGAGAGGACCTAGAGAACGGCCACGTTTCAGCACTCTGCCGCTGGATCTTGTGCTGTTAAGACCTGTTTTAGTTGTGCTCCGTAATGACGAAAGAGTGGAGACATGGTATGCATGTGGAATATTTAAGAGTAGTTTGAAATATTAATTTCTCTATTTCAGGAACTTTTGTGGGGAGAATTACATGTCAGGCAGGTAATATTAATGGGATTGTAGGAATCTTCGGAAGTGACCAACGGTCACAATGAAACCACGTGTAGCATTAAGTTGAAATACTTCCGTGTGCTTAAGTTAAGCTGAATTACTAGCGTGTGTACAATAAGTTGAAATATTTAAGAAATAGCGTGTGTACCATAAGTTGAAATATTTAAGAAATGACGTGTGCAGGACTTGAAATTAGCGACGAGTACTTCCACGTGGTGAGTACTGTGTGAGTCTCAAACTGTGTATGAGACAAGAGATAAAGAGAAGTACTCATCCATGGTATCAGTTGAGGACTCGCGTGTGTGATGAATACGTTCTTAATATTACTTTGCGTGATATGATTCCGTGTGACGCTAGATTCAAACTCTGAGAGAGAAGCAAGGTGAGTCGGCCGTCTATCCAGCAACGCCACTTGGCTTGCATTGCACAGGAAGACGTGCATATATCTCCAGAGTTCAGAGTAGGAAAGTGGAACTATGAAGTGGAGCAGTGTCGTGTGAAACTGGGATAAATATTAATTGAAGTGAGAAAGCTGAAAGTAATAATGTTGTGACTATTCTCTGTGTAATATTTCATGTTGTAGTGTGGTGTATGTCATGTAATTTGGGTATGTGTGGTTTGCATGGGAGAGTAGCGAGGTAGTTTCAAAAGATTAGTGGGTTATGCTTGTTCCTTCGGTACTGCTCGGTCTGGAGGAAAGTTTAGTGATGATGATTGTGAGAGTCGAAGTGTGAGGTATAATAAAAGATCCACCATCCTATCCAGAAAGTGCACTGTAGCGTTAAAAATAATTACGAGACCATAATATAGAGATTCACCATTGTAAAGCCATGCCCACTGGGCGGAATTTCTCATGTGATATTGTTGTAGGTTATAGAATTTGTGTGTTTAGGTTAGAGAATTTATCGGAACAAATAAGATAGTGAAAAGAAAAAGATTGGTGGACTTTTCCTTCGAATTGTATGTTGTCATAATGTCCCGAATTTATAATGTGTGCGCCATTCATATTCAGTGCGGCGGCCACGTGTTGACAAAATCCGTTAAAAAAAAGACAAAAAGAAAATGTGGTATTGCCAGTGCGTAGTGTACGGTCAGAGTTCTGTAAATTACTGATAGTCAGATGCGTGTTTCCGTTGCGTATTAATCATATAGGAGGATAACTTGTAGCTTAAGTGTGAGTACTAGAGTTCATGTTACTCGATAAGTAAGAATGAGTCCACTCGCTTGGCAGACCACTCACTGCTTGATGCCACAGTATGAGCAAGGCATGTGGGTGCCTCTCACGAGAAATCAGGAAGCAGGAAATCATGGAGGATGTACCCAAAATGTTCGGACACCAGACGGAGGAAAATGTGATTAACACTGTGGGAGGCGACTGCCACCGTTGTAAGCCAGACGACCGTGTGGAACATTCTCCGTGACAACTGCTACTATCTTTATTACCTACAGCGTGTGCAGAGCTCACTATCAACAGACTTTCCACAATCGGAGCATTTTTGCCTCTGGTTTCTTCATCAAGCAACCACTATTCCATGATTTGAGCCATCCATCCTATCCACAGATGAGGTCTCCTTTACGCGGAGTGGTATATACAACTTTAATAATAATCATGTATGGAATAGTATGCAGAACTCCCTTGGTATGATGACAGCGAATCATCAGCATCGGTGCAGCCGGGATGTGTGCGCCGGCATAATTGGCGATCTTATTTTGGAACCAGTCTCCCTTCCACGTCGCCCAAAACGCCGGACTGTCGGCGATCCTTGTGCCATTTCTGGTTGTTGGGCCAACTCAAACGCCTCGCGTATGGAGAGCCCATTACAAATGTGGAGACACTGGAGCAGCCTATTCATGCTGTCTTAAACACATTTCGGATGCAACCTCGCCGATGTGAACGTGTGAGACAGAACATCCTACGGCACGTACAGACATACGAGAGGCACGGAAACCATTCGGATCACATGGTGTAACTATAGCTGCCGGTACAGCGCGTATTAGAACAAATGGTCTCTAGCATGGAAGCCACGCATTTCCGCCCATAAGTTCATAAGACCTTTTTTGTCCCGTATCCTCTGAAGCATGGACCTTGCCGTTGGTGGGGAGGCTTGCGTGCCTCAGCGATACAGACAGCCGTACCGTAGGTGCAACCACAACGGAGGGGTATCTGTTGAGAGGCCAGACAAACGTGTGGTTCCTGAAGAGGGGCAGCAGCCTTTTCAGTAGTTGCAGGGGCAACAGTCTGGATGATTGACTGACCTGGCCTTGTAACACTAACCAAAACGGCCTTGCTGTGCTGGTACTGGGAACGGCTGAAAGCAAGGGGAAACTACGGCCGTAATTTTTCCCGAGGGCATGCAGCTTTACTGTATGGATAAATGATGATGGCGTCCTCTTGAGTAAAATATTCCGGAAGTAAAATAGTCCCCCATTCGGATCTCCGGGCGGGGACTACTCAAGAGGATGTCGTTATCAGGAGAAAGAAAACTGACGTTCTACGGATCGGAGCGTGGAATGTCAGATCCCTTAATCGGGCAGGTAGGTTAGAAAATTTAAAAAGGGAAATGGATAGGTTAAAGTTAGATAAAGTGGGAATTAGTGAAGTTCGGTGGCAGGGGGAACAAGACTTCTGGTCAGGTGACTGCAGGGTTATAAACACAAAATCAAATAGGGGTAATGCAGGAGTAAGTTTAATAATGAATAGGAAAATAGGAATGCCGGTAAGCTACTACAAACAGCATAGTGAACGCATTATTATGGCCAAGATAGATACGCAGCCCACACCTACTACAGTAGTACAAGTTTATATGCCAACTAGCTCTGCAGATGACGAAGAAATTGAAGAAATGTATGATGAAATAAAAGAAATTATTCAGATAGTGAAGGGTGACGAAAATTTAACAGTCATGGGTGACTGGAATTCGGTAGTAGGAAAAGGGAGAGAAGGAAACGTAGTAGGTGAATATGGATTGGGGCTAAGAAATGAAAGAGGACGCCGTCTGGTAGAATTTTGCACACAGCACAACTTAATCATAGCTAACACTTGGTTCAAGACTCATAAAAGAAGGCTGTATACATGGAAGAAGCCTGGAGATACTGACGGGTTTCAGATAGATTATATAATGGTAAGACAGAGATTTAGGAAACAGGTTTTAAATTGTAAGACATTTCCAGGGGCAGATGTGGACTCTGACCACAATCTATTGGATATGACATGTAGATTAAAACTGAAGAAACTGCAAAAAGGTGGGACTTTAAGAAGATGGGACCTGGATAAACTGAACGAACCAGAGGTTGTACAGAGTTTCAGGGAGAGCATAAGGGAACAATTGACAGGAATGGGGGACAAAAATACAGTAGAAGAAGAATGGGTAGCTTTGAGGGATGAAGTAGTGAAGGCAGCAGAGGATCAAGTGGGTAAAAAGACGAGGGCTAGTAGAAATCCTTGGGTAACAGAAGAAATATTGAATTTAATTGATGAAAGGAGAAAACATAAAAATGCAGTAAATGAAGCAGGCAAAAAGGAATACAGACGTCTCAAAAATGAGATCGACAGGAAGTGCAAAATGGCTAAGCAGGGATGGCTAGAGGACAAATGTGAGGATGTAGAGGCTTATCTCACTAGGGGTAAGATAGATGCTGCCTACAGGAAAATTAAAGAGACCTTTGGAGATAAGAGAACCACTTGTATGAAGATCAAGAGCTCAGATGGAAACCCAGTTCTAAGCAAAGAAGGGAAAGCAGAAGGGTGGAAGGAGTATATAGAGGGTCTATACAAGGGCGATGTACTTGAGGACAATATTATGGAAATGGAAGAGGATGTAGATGAAGATGAAATGGGAGATACGATACTGCGTGAAGAGTTTGACAGAGCACTGAAAGACCTTAATCGAAACAAGGCCCCCGGAGTAGACAACATTCCATTGGAACTACTGACAGCCTTGAGAGAGCTAGTCCTGACAAAACTCTACCATCTGGTGAGCAAGATGTATGAAACAGGCGAAATACCCTCAGACTTCAAGAAGAATATAGTAATTCCAATCCCAAAGAAAGCAGATGTTGACAGATGTTAAAATTACCGAACTATCAGTTTAATAAGTCACAGCTGCAAAATCCTGACGCGAATTCTGTACAGACGAATGGAAGAACTAGTAGAAGCCGATCTCGGGGAAGATCAGTTTGGATTCCGTAGAAATGTTGGAAGACGTGATGCAATACCGACCCTACGACTTATTTTAGAAGCTAGATTAAGGAAGGGCAAACCTACGTTTCTAGCATTTGTAGACTTAGAGAAAGCTTTTGACAATGTTGACTGGAATACTCTCTTTCAAATTCTGAAGGTGGCAGGGGTAAAATACAGGGAGAGAAAGGTTATTTACAATTTGTACAGAAACCAGATGGCAGTTATAAGAGTCGAGGGACATGAAAGGGGAGCAGTGGTTGGGAAGGGAGTGAGACAGGGTTGTAGTCTCTCTCCGATGTTATTCAATCTGTATATTGAGCAAGCAGTGAAGGAAACAAAAGAAAAATTCGGAGTAGGTATTAAAATCCATGGAGAAGAAATAAAAACTTTGAGGTTCGCCGATGACATTGTAATTCTGTCAGAGACAGCAAAGGACTTGGAAGAGCAGTTGAACGGAATGGACAGTGTCTTGAAAGGAGTATATAAGATGGACATCAACAAAATCAAAACGAGGATAATGGAAAGTAGTCGAATTAAGTCGGGTGATGCCGAGGGAATTAGATTAGGAAATGAGACACTTAAAGTAGTAAAGTTTTTTGCTAAAGAGTTTTGCTATTTGGGGAGCAAAATAACTGATGATGGTCGAAGTAGAGAGGATATAAAATGTAGACTGGCAATGGGAAGGAAAGCGTTTCTGAAGAAGAGAAATTTGTTAACATCGAGTATAGATTTAAGTGTCAGGAAGTCGTTTCTGAAAGTATTTGTATGGAGTGTAGCCATGTATGGAGGTGAAACATGGACAATAAATAGTTTGGACAAGAAGAGAATAGAAGCTTTCGAAATGTGGTGCTACAGAAGAATGCTGAAGATTAGATGGGTAGATCACATAACTAATGAGGAAGTACTGAATAGGATTGGGGAGGAGAGAAGTTTGTGGCACAACTTGACCAGAAGAAGGGATCGGTTGGTAGGACACGTTCTGAGGCATCAGGGGATCACCAATTTAGTACTGGAGGGCAGCGTGGAGGGTAAACATCGTAGAGGGAGCCCAAGAGATGAATACACTAAGCAGATTCAGAAGGATGTAGGTTGCAGTAGGTACTGGGAGATGAAGAAGCTTGCACAGGATAGAGTAGCATGGAGAGCTGCCTCAAACCAGTCTCAGGACTGAAGACCACAACAATAACAACATCCTGTCTTTGATCAGTCCTTAGAGTGGAAAAAATCACCCTGTATACAGGGTGTTACAAAAAGGTACTGCCAAACTTTCAGGAAACATTCCTCACACACAAATAAAGAAAAGATGTTAGTTGGACATGTGTCCGGAAACGCTTAACTTCCTTGTTAGAGCTCATTTTAGTTTTGTCAGTATGTACTGTACTTCCTCTATTCACCGCCAGTTGGCCCAATTGAAGGAAGGTAATGTTGACTTCGGTGCTTGTGTTGACGTGCGTCTCATTGCTCTACAGTACTAGCATCAAGCACATCAGTGCGTAGCATCAACAGGTTAGTGTTCATCACGAACGTGGTTTTGCAGTCAGTGCAATGTTTACAAATGCGGAGTTGGCAGATGCCCATTTGATGTATGGATTAGCACGTTTGGGCAGGCATTTTGGTGATGTCTTGATTGGGCCCCATGTTCTTCCACCTACGCTCAATGCAGCACGTTATCATGATTTCATACGGGATACTCTACCTGTGCTGCAAGAACATGTGCCTTTACAAGTACGACACAGCATGTTGGATCATGCACGATGGAGCTCCTGCACATTTCAGTCGAAGTGTTCGTACGCTTCTTAACAACAGATTCGGTGACCGATGGATTGGTAGAGGCGGACCAATTCCATGGCCTCCACGGTCTCCTGACCTCAACCCTCTTGACTTTCATTTATGGGGGCATTTGAAAGCTCTTGTCTACGCAACGCCGGTACGAAATGTAGAGACTCTTGGTGCTCGTATTGTGGACGGCTGCGATACAATACACCATTCTCCAGGGCATCAGGGATTCTATGCGACGGAGGGTGGATGCATGTATCCTCGCTAACGGAGGACATTTTGAACATTTCCTGTAACAAAGTGATTGAAGTCACGTTCTGCTGCTGTGTGTTTCCATTCCATGATTAATGTGATTTGAAGAGAAGTAATAAAATGAGCTCTAACACGGAAAGTAAGCGTTTCCGGACACATGTCCACATAACATCTTTTCTTTATTTGTGTGTGAGGAATGTTTCCAGAAAGTTTGGCCCTACCTTTTTGTAACACCCTGCATGTACTTATAGCTATCCCATGACTGTTATCACCTCAGTGAAGTGTTTCAGCTTTTATTTTATTACCCTCCATTTAGGCTCCTCGAGGGCCAAACCAACCGGAAATTTGACTGCGTCTGTTCCGGTGACATCACTTGATGATGATGGTGCGTGCCTTCCGGTAGCACACGCTGCTCAGTTTGGCAAGCTCCTGGCATGACGCGGCTCTGCAGCTGGTGGACTTTGTTTACGCGGCGCACCGGCCAGAGTACAGTCCCTGGAGCGCGGATCGGGGATTCAGTGGTCAGCAGCGCGCGACACACGCGCCGCGCGCCAAGTTCATGGTCTGCGCTCCGCGGCGGCCGCAGCCTTGGCCGCCCCCGCCCCGCCCCCGCCGCCGCCCCTGGCTGACGTCACGCCGTAATTCAGCTTTACAGCGGCGAGCGGCCGTAAAAGCGACAACGGGCGCGGCACGTGTCTTCTGCCGGCACGGCGACCTTCTGCTGCTATCTGCCCGCTGCCGCGTCCGAAGCAGCAACAAGCGCAGCTGGCGTTACAAGCTCACTTTCACACGTGCAGGTGCGGGTCCAGTGGAGGGCCATGAGGTTCGTTACCCTCCCAAAGGAAAATCTGTGAAAACCATTTATATTTTTAGATACCGATATCAGATTCCAAATTTTTATTTCACTTATGGAGAATGGTGTAGCAATTGTACTTACTACGAAGATCGTTTTCTGACAATTTACGTTGAAAAATGAGGAATTTGTTGTGGGACACAGTGAAATGTTTCCTCTTCAGCTCCTGTAGTTTTACGAAGTTCCAGTAGATGGCGGCGCTATGATAGCCTTCAAAACGGTGCCTATAAACGAGATGCTTTCCAAACAGAGTTCTGTCACTGTGTTTCTTTTGGTGGGAAACCAGAACATCGCAGGTATTCATAGGCGCTTGACCAGACAGTGAACGAAAGCACAGTGTTCAAAAATGGTTCAAATGGCTCTGAGCACTATGGGACTCAACTGCTGAGGTCATTAGTCCCCTAGAACTTAGAACTAGTTAAACCTAACTAACCTAAGGATATCACAAACATCCATGCCCGAGGCAGGAGTCGAACCTGCGACCGTAGCGGTCTTGCGGTTCCAGACTGCAGCGCCTTTAACCGCACGGCCACTTCGGCCGGCGAAAGCACAGTGTGTCACCGGGCGAGGCGTCAGTCATCATTGGAACGAGGTCGCACAAACTTGCCCGATCTATCGCCGGCTGGCCTCCCGCACACAGCTGTGACTCCTGCAATGTTGGAACGTACGGACACTCTCATTTGAGGTGATCGATAGCTCACAATCGAATAGCTCGCTGTACACCTGTACGTCTCTGTTCGTCGTGCTGACACCCGAGAGGAGCTCACAAAAGTTCGTTGGAATGTTCTTCCGCATCCACCCTTCAGCCCGGACCTCGCGCCTTGCCATCTGTTTGGTCCGATGAAGGATGTACTCCGAGGGAAGACATTGGCTCCGACAACGACCAGTAGGATTGTACCATACCGGCGTACAGGCCCCCCGAGGAGGTGTCGTAAGCCTGTCGCATTTAACGGGGATCGTGTTAAAAAATAGAGATTTCTAGCCAAAAGAGTGGGAGAGTAATACGGTTTATTGGAATCGTAAATAAAAACGATCTGCTTTCAGAAGAGAAGTGTTGCATTGTTTACTGAACGCCCCTCGTAGCTGCTTGTAGTGCAGCTGGCCCACGTGGATGGGTTTTCAGCCTGACCGACAGCAGAGAACATTTCAACCAGCTAAAGTCGCCCATGTAGGGGCTCGCCATACCTACTCCAAGAACAAATCTTACCTTTTCTTGAGTCCAGAGAAGTCGAGTAAGCCATCACCTTTCACTAGGCAAAGAATATCAAACGCAGACAGAAATGAAAAAGGAAAAACGTCCCTTTGACAGCGTGCTCATTAGAGATGGGGAGGAAACAACCAACAGCAGTCCCCACATTTACACGCTTCCAGAGCCGTAGCACGCAGACCTTTGGCTAGAAACTAAGATGTTGCCAAGACTGTCTCGATTACGCTGGGGAATCTTTACAAATTTTCCATACAGTCCCGATCTCCTGTCAAGCGATTTCCATATCTCTGGTGCCCTGAAGAAAGGCATTCATGGCTGTAGATTTGGCTTGGACGAGGACAGGAGGTGCACGTCTGGGCACAATATTGGTTCCGTAGGCTACCCCAAATATTTTTTCGTGAAATCATTGACTATCTTGTCTCAACGTCAAATAAAAGTATTATAGTTATAGCAATCATTTTTGAAATAATAAACAGTATACTCACTTTTTTTTCAATCTGCCATGTTCTTATTTGACTGCCCCTCACACTTTTAGAATGACTGTTGATATCATTTTGACAGGTGCGTTATAACTTCAGGAATACGTAGGCAGATTGTAATCTTCGTAGCTGCTGTCAGCTATATTCCACAGCTGACTCCATTATATGCATGGAGTGCGTATCCGAAAGAAGCCGCTCGAACAGGCGATCTGATGAAGGACTGCTACATGAAAAGAAACTCAACACAAAGGAAAATAACTGAGTTAAAACGATGTTGAAAGCGTTTCCCATCATGCGATTCATATAACTGAATAACAGCTTGCACATTCTGAAATCGTACGGCACGTTCACTGATGAATTACAACACATTGTTCAGTTTATTCAGGAATAGTATGAATATGTTCAATTTATTCAGGAATAGTATGAATATGAGTTTTGTTAGCAGCATGTTTAGAAGCATGAGGTGAAATGGTTCAAAGGAATGAAGGGGTTACAACACGTTCGAAATCACATGTCCATGAATGATCCGAAAAAGCCATGGCGTTATAGGCTACATGAGCCGTAGTATTGTCCTGCTGCAATCACACTTACTGTAGTTTGTCTTCGGGATTTTGCTTTACAAGATGACATGAACTACTTGACAAAAAAAAAAAAAAAAAAAAAAAAAAAACACACAATTTGATGACAGTCCGAGTCAGTATGGGTGTATCTTAAACACTTGAGCATTTCTGCATTGGGGGCTACCAACGAAGAGACCGAACTGGCTAGATAGGAAGCTCTAACACCTTGCACGGCGATCAGCTTATCCGCTGCCAGCACTTTCGGCCGACCACTTTTGGCTGCATCTGCCACATTTTTTGTCTTCTGGAACTTGTCGTGCGGGTTCTTAGTGGTGGGTTTCTTTTGTGCATCTTTACTAAATGTTTCTGCGATGGAATTCTGAATCTTGGGTAAGTGGCACATGAAACTCCTGGTAGTAAATACTGTCTGCTGTAATGTTTAAGTCATTCCTTCCTCATTTAAACAAAGATTATATTTGTAACAGAAGAGGAACCATCTTCCATAAGGTTGCCCTACTTTCAGAATACGCTGTAGTCCCAGACAATGAAGGGGCAGTCGCGGTATCGAAATTCACTGTAGATATATGTTAACCTTTCTGGTTCAAATGGCTCTGAGTACTATGGGACTTAACTTCTGAGGTCATCAGTCCCTTAGAACTTAGAATTGCTTAAACCTAACTAACCTAAGGACATCACACACATCTATACCCGAGGCAGGATTCGAACCTGCGACCGCAGCGGTCGCGCGGTTCCAGACTGTAGCGCCTAGAACCGCTCGGCCACTCCGGCTGGCGGTTAACCTTTCCCTAAATACGTGCAAGGGAATAGGTAATGGAAAAATTTGTTAACAGAACCAGAGCACAAAAGAAGCGCCCCTGAAGAACTCATAATGGCCCGTGATGGCCCTTACGTAAGAGTTTTTAAGATTCAATGAAGACTCACAAATTTGTGTTGTGACTTGGCAAGACAGCCAAGCCACTATGAGATAGCCGAAAGGCACGCGTTTAAGCTCACGCAGGCTGGCGTGACGTCTGGAACAGTTAAAGGAGTTGAGTCTAGTAAAAAAAGTACATAGCTTCTGGAATACTTATCTTTAATCCATAATTGGTGAACATCGGTCTGACGGTACATGCATCACAAGATAAATAGCAAATGATAATGGCGCCTTGCTAGGTCGTAGCAAATGACGTAGCTGAAGGCTATGCTAACTATCGTCTCGGCAAATGAGAGCGTATTTTGTCAGTGTAGCATCGCTAGCAAAGTCGGCTGTACAACTGGGGCGAGTGCTAGGAAGTCTCTCTAGACCTGCCGTGTGGCGGCGCTCGGTCTGCAATCACTGATAGTGGCGACACGCGGGTCCGACGTATACTAACGGACCGCGGCCGATTTAAAGGCTACCACCTAGCAAGTGTGGTGTCTGGCGGTGACACCACAACTTGCGTTATAAATAATGAAAAAAGCGTTGTTAGGTAAGCGCTGGAAACGAAAGACTCTGATGTCTGCTGGAAAAGCGGAAGGCTCAAACCCCGTTCGACACCACATGAGAAGTCAAAGAAAAAAACCAAGTCTCTAACATGGAACAAATCGATTCAAATTACACGGACGAAAAAAGAAAATAATATTACATGAACTACTGAAACCCGAGATGAATTTAGCTAGCAAAAAGTTCAGAAAAGTATGACCACACTATAGCACTGGTTCACGTGGCTGCAGTTCAAACGGGGAAAAATAGCCCTCGTGGTAATCTTTATTATTTACAAGCGTGAATAGTTAAAAGAAAGCGCAATAAATTCTCTCTAACATTATATTACAAGAAGAGCGCAAAGACGATTACTTAAAGATGAGGCATGTGAGTACCTGAACCCTATAAACAGCCGGAGCGATCCCAAGAACACGTCCGCTAATATTAACTGCCACTGAGCACCTTCACACAGTTCCATAAGTTTGGGGCAGAAAACACGGCATCTTAAAGTCAGTGACCAACCTAACAGTTCGAACACGAAACCTCGCGTGACCTATCACTGCGGACAAAACCTCTTTTACCTGCTTCTACTCCATTTAAAATTAGCAGAATTACCACACTACACTACAGGTTCCCACACTCATCTGGCAGTGCTTGTGGAATGTTACGTACCTTAATTCACTTCTAAGTGGATTTGTAGCGTAATGCTGATTTCCTGTTGAAGTCACTGCACTACTTCCATCTATTCTTCCTTTAAAGGAGATTTCTTTTCCCGAAATTATGCCCGGATGTATACCTTATTCTTATTATATTACTGCACCATCCAAGGAAAGGTCCCAGAATTAGTATCGCTTACTGAAGGTTATACTGCACAGATAGTATTGGGAGCAATACTTCCGAAGTTCTTTCACCGTCGAAGATCGTAACACTGTCCCTCCTTTCAATCGTCGAACGAACGTCCAACTGTCAGATACTGAGATAACCGATAGCGGAATTGAAAAGCACCTACAATCGCTTAGTAATGGGAAGACGTCAGGACCAGGTGAGTTACCTGTAAGATTCTATAAAGATTGTGCGAAAGAACTTGCTCTCCTTCTAGCACTAATTCATAGTAAATCGCTTGAGCAACGAAAGGTAGACCCATACCGTTGACGTTAATCTGTTGTACAATTAAGGAACATGTTTTATTTTCAAGAATTATGACGTTTTTGTAAACTGAACATCTCTTCTATAAAAATCAACATGGATTTCGCAAACAGAGATCTTGCGAAACTCAGCTCGCTCTGTTCCTCCATAACATCCACAGCGCAGTTGATACCGTGTTCCTCCATTTCAGTACGGCATTTGGCACAGTCCCGTATTGCCGTTTAATGAGAAAAATACGAGCTTACGG
The DNA here is from genome assembly GCF_021461395.2 of Schistocerca americana. Classification (NCBI taxonomy): domain Eukaryota; kingdom Metazoa; phylum Arthropoda; class Insecta; order Orthoptera; family Acrididae; genus Schistocerca; species Schistocerca americana. The sequence continues at coordinate 36,744,485 of NC_060124.1, forward strand.
AGTATCGGAACATACTTGGGATTTGTAACACCTCCCGATCTGATCGAATAGCAGCCCAATATTTATTATTAATATGACCGTGTACCTAATGGGGCTGGTAATCGGAATTGACTGCTACGGAAGTTGTTACTTTCCAGTTCGTCCTGTTCAATACTGTCATAATGAAATCTCTGGTAACAAGAAAAACACCAACACAGTTTCACTAATTGTTGTTGTTGTTGTGGTCTTCAGTCCTGAGACTGGTTTGATGCAGCTTTCCATGCTACTCTATCCTGTGCAAGCTTCTTCATCTCCCAGTACCTGCTGCAACCTACATCTTTCTGAATCTGCTTAGTGTATTCATCTCTTGGTCTCCCTCTACGATTTTACCCTCCACGCTGCCCTCCAATGCTAAATATGTGATCCCTTGATGCCTCAAAACATGTCCTACCAACCGATCCCTTCTTCTAGTCAAGTTGTGCCACAAACTTCTCTTCTCCCCAATCCTATTCAATACCTCCGCATTAGTTACGTGATCTACCCACCTTATCTTCAGCATTTTCTGTAGCACCACATTTCGAAAGCTTCTATTCTCTTCTTGTCCAAACTGGTTATCGTCCATGTTTCACTTCCATACGTGGCTACACTCCATACAAATACTTTCAGAAACGACTTCCTGACACTTAAATCTATACTCGACGTTAACAAATTTCTCTACTTCAGAAACGATTTCCTTGCCATTGCCAGTCTACGTTTTATATCCTCTCTACTTCGACCATCATCAGTTATTTTGCTCCTCAAATAGCAAAACTCCTTTACTACTTTAAGTGTCTCATTTCCTAATCTAATTCCCTCAGAATCACCCGATTTAATTTGACTACATTCCATTATCCTCGTTTTGCTTTTGTTGATGTTCATCTTATATCCTCCTTTCAAGACACTGTCCATTCCGTTCAACTGCTCTTCCAAGTCCTTTGCTGTCTCTGACAGAATTACAATGTCCTCGGCGAACCTCAAAGTTTTTACTTCTTCTCCATGAATTTTAATATCTACTCCGAATTTTTCTTTTGTTTCCTTTACTGCTTGCTCAATATACAGATTGAATAACATCGGGGAGAGGCTACAACCCTGTCTCACTCCTTTCCCAACCACTGCTTCCCTTTCATGCCCCTCGACTCTTATAACTGCCATCTGGTTTCTGTACAAATTGTAAATAGCCTTTCGCTCCCTGTATTTTACCCCTGCCACCTTCAGAATTTGAAAGAGAGTATTCCAGTTAACATTGTAAAAAGCTTTCTCTAAGTCTACAAATGCTAGAAACGTAGGTTTGCCTTTTCTTAATCTTTCTTCTAAGATAAGTCGTAAGGTTAGTATTGCTTCACGTGTTCCAACCTTTCTACGGAATCCAAACTGATCTTCCCCGAGGTCCGCTTCTACCAGTTTTTCCATTCGTCTGTAAAGAATTCGCGTTAGTATTTTGCAGCTGTGACTTATTAAACTGATAGTTCGGTAATTTTCACATCTGTCAACACCAGCTTTCTTTGGGATTGGAATTATTATATTCTTCTTGAAGTCAGAGGGTATTTCGCCTTTTCACTAATTACGAACCTATATTCTTCTCAAAAACACAAAAAGGAGACAGCCACTGTCTTCGTCATACATATCTAATAACGGCTAATCTCAGCACAGGCTTCTTCATTTTCCATTATCGTCACACGCTAATCCATCTCTGCATCCAGCACTGCAATCTAACACTGCAATCCAAGGTGATGCCGGGGCGGTAGACGCGAAACCAAATATCGGCCCTAGAAATGTCACAGATCACTTTCGTAATAATATTTCTTCACCTTCCCGGTGTTATTCTAGTACAAAGGGGTCCAACCACGGCGATGGCGACTCCCTTCTCCCTTAAAGCCTTGTATTTCGACGAAAACCTCCACACACCTCTGCCCGCAACATGGCACTGGCTCAACTCCACACTCGCTCTCGCAACACGACACCATCGATTGTTCGCCCTATCGACCTGTGCCGAGTGCAAATTTTTAGTAAGGGCCTACGGACCCCTTACAGATTGGATTCAAGACTTTCTTGAGGATTACGTCGCTCTTAACGGAATTAAATCGGCAGATGTAAAGGTAACATCCGGAGTACTACAGGGAAGCGTGATAGGGCCGTTGCTGTTTACAATATATATAAACGATATAGTAGAAAGCGTCGGACGCTCTTTAAAGCAGTTCGCACATGATGCAGTTCTCTATAACAAAGTAGCAACGCCATAAGATAGCAAGATTTGCAGAATGACCTGCAGAGAACTGATTAATGGTGTGGGCTCTGACAGTTTACCCTGAACGTAAATAAGTGTAACATATTGCGCATACATAGGAAAAGAAATCCACTGCTGTACGGCTGCACTGTTGATGACAAACAGCTGGAGACAGGGCCTGCCGTAAGATACGTAGGCGTAACTATCCACAGCGACCTTAAGTGAAATGACCACATAAAACAGATAATGGGAAAAGCTGACACCAAATTCAGATTCGTAGGAAGAATCTTAAAGAAACGTAACTCATCCACGAAAGAAGTGGCTTATAAGGCGCTTGTTCGGCCGATTTTTGATTATTGTTCATCTATCTGGGATCCCTATCGGTAGGTCTGACATGAGCAAAAAACAGGTGTTCTATAACAGTAGCCCAAAGCCATTGTAAAGAATATTATACCAAAAAGAGTGTAACTCGAGGTCATAGTTTATCCCTGCTATTGAGGGCAATAAAGGAATTACAAAAATGTTTAAAACAAGAATAAAGATGCGTGGAAAACGATAAAATAGAGAAACAAATAGTTCCATAATAAGTAAAGCGCAGTTTCTATGAATAATACTAAAATTTGAGTTTTTTCCTTGTACTGTGTACCGGATTTTATTGATACTTTAAAATTATTGTACGTTGTTGTTATTGAAAACGTATGAGACGAGGTTATGTTTTTCAACTTAATCGCCTGTCACATCCAGCTTGCTGAGAATCTTTCTGATTCCGTCTGAAAAAAGTTTTTTGTAACTGTAGTGATCAAGCATACTCTCCACTCTAGGCCGCTACAGTTTTCTGTCTCTGAATAAATTTCGAAGTGGCTCAATAAAGGTAAAATTTTAGAAATTGGGAGAAGACATTCATTTCGAAGAACACTACTGAGAAAGTTTAGAGAACCGGCATTTGAAACTGTCTGCAGAACGACCCTACTGCCGCCAACATACATTACGCGTATGGACCACGAAGACAAGATACGAGAAATTAGGGCTCATACGGAGGCATGAGACAGTCGTTTTCCTCTCGCTCTATCTGCGAGTGGAACAGGAAAGGAAGCGACTAGTAGTGGTAAGAGGAATCCTCCGCCACGCACCGTACGATGGCATGCGGAGTATGTGATTCAGATGTGATTTAGATTTGGATGTGGAACAGTTGAAGAGACTGCTGGTCATTAGATGTGTACGATATAGTTTTGAACTAACATAGCGATGAAAAGCTTTTGATCTCTGACTAACGCTAAAATCATGTTGCCTTTATGGTGATAATATAATTTAAAAACCTACCACCTTCGTCGTTGTACTATTTGAGCTATTTTGGGGTATCTACAGGCGTTACTGTTTATTGTCTTCTGTTATATGTTTTAATACACCGGGCTTAACTGTTGAGAGAGTCCACCCGTTAAATCCAAGCACCAAAATTTTGAAATTTTCTTTCTGAGGTATTTCCTGGCTATAACGGATCCGTAGTTGCTTGTGGATCGTTACAGAGTATATGCATTTAGTCTGATTTATTAGAAATTTGTAGTAAGGTCTTATGGGACCAAACAGCTGAGTTCATCGGTCCCTAAGCCTACACACTGCTTAATCTAACTTAAACTAACTTACGCTGTGGACAACACACACACCCACGCCGGAGGAAGGACTCGAACCTCCGACGGAGGGAAGCCGCACGGACAGTGACAAGGGGCCTCAGACCTCTGATTTATTACCCCTACTTATTGTTGTATCTGTTCTGCACTGAATGTGTGGTGTCACCGCCAGACACCACACTTGCTAGGTGGTAGCTTTTAAATCGGCCGCGGTCCGCTAGTATACGACGGACCCGCGTGTCGCCACTGTCAGTAATTGCAGACCGAGCGCCGCCACACGGCAGGTCTAGAGAGCCTTACTAGCACTCGCCCCAGTTGTATGGACGACTTAGCTAGCGATGCAACACTGAAGAAAACTCGTTTATTTGCAGAGAAGATAGAATAGCCTTCAGCTAAGTCAATAGCTACGACCTAGCAAGGCGCCATAGCAATTGATAGTTATCGTATGAAGCATGTCTCATCAAGGACGATGTATACAAATGATGGATTAAAGTTAAGTATTCCAGCAGCTACGTACTTTTCTTTATAGCATTCATTAAGTATCCTGTTTCAGACCTCACGCCAGCCTGCGTGAGTTTAAGCGCGTGCCTTTCGGTTACCCGTCACTGTGGATTGGCTGTCTTGCCAGTCCACAACAGAATGTATCTGCGTAACAGTGAAATTGTCGAAGGTATTCGTAGTGTGTACTGCTTGCAAACAAACTACTCCTGTTTACTCAAATACCTGTTGACAATAGAGTGCTCAGTATACTCTTCACACTCAAGCTTTCATTCAATGCTGCTCGGTTCTGTCTCGGTTTCTTTTTATTCAGTGTTAATGGTACTCAGCAACATGGTAGATTCACAGATGAAGAGTTTTAGAAGTTGCGAATGTAAATGTACCGGGGTGAGTTTCCCGTCTACATAGCATCTTTGTGTCGCTCTTCCATTGCATTCAGCGAACCCGTACAGGACGCCTACATCAACCAACACCTTCAGAGCTGCGTGCGGTTTATAAAGGTATACTTTGCATCTTGAATACCTGGCCCTGATGCAGTAGAGGCGGTTTCGGAGCTTCTTTGGCAGCTGCACGTCTGCACGCAGTACGGTTGGGTGAGTCTATTCACCAAGCCTTTTCCAGAAAGCAGATGCCCTGTGCGCTTGTAAATCGCATGGGGTAGGTTGATGGAGACTGTTGAGGTCCCTTACAGGCTTTTTACATTTAAGCCTGGCATGCGAAAGGTGAAAGAGAACTTTCTTGATTGGAGAATTTCTAAGAAATAAGCTATTGTAAGTCTTACTCCATTCTTGGGAAACTGCCCATAGCCACCTGAGCTTTCGTAGTGGGATTAAACATGACACGAAGCCAAGGAAATTGTATTGATTTTAGCATATCAGTAACAGTTCCCGCTGTATCGTTTAGCTCTGAATCAGTATTGCTTTTAGCCCATACAGGAGTGACTTATTAAGCAACAGCGCATACTGTACATAAAGTGTCTGCTTGTGTTCCACAGCTTAATGCTGTCAGCTTTCTGATAACCGCGTGTTCAGTTTCATTTTTTGTTCGATTATTTCAAGATCTTCCCTAAGGTTAGAGAGCTATGAAGCATAAGGTCTAGATGTTTAGGAAGTTAGCCGTGGTTAAACTGTGCTCCGCAGGAGTCGATATTATGCTTTATGCTGACGACCTTGTGACTTCAGATCCAAATAGCAGAGGAAATTAACTGCATCGTGAGAATGAAACTTTTGTGATATGTGCGCTACGAGATCAGCACGAGACATGTGAGCAACGGCAGCCTTCACCTAGCAGAAAATTTCCCGGTATCAGTTACTGCACTTGTCTCGTTCATGAATATCGTTGGTTGACATAGCAGCCTATGCATCCCTGTTATCTATTTCGACGGGGTACTAACCTGATATAATGAAAAATATATTTGAAATGAATTCGTTTCTTACGCAAAGATTCTACATAATGCTGGTTTTTACGTAACTAACGAAACGAAGTACCCTAACAGCTATTATTAAAGAATGGAGGCGCACAACTCGAATTAGAAATAGGGTCGTTAATAGAAACAATTTGGAAGACAGAAACCAGTCCTGCAGATTGGAAAACTGCAATTGTGTGCCCCATATTTAAGAAGAATGATCCACTTGTTTGTGATAACTACAGAGGAACTGCCTTACTGGATGTCACCTAAAAAATCTTATCGAGGATCCTATTAAACAGACTGATACCAATAACAGAAACAGATCCACACTAGATCACTTATTCACCCTAAGACAAGTAACAGAGAAGGCGTGAGAATTCAATGTAGATGTCCACATATTATTCGTAAATTTTAAAAAGACCTATGATAGCATACACCGACAGACACTCCTAAATATGATGAAGGAATTTAAAATACCATCAAAATTAATCAGATTAGCTAAAATGTGTATAGACGAAACTTTATGTCGCATAAAGACACTTGTAGGAGAAACTGAAGATGTTAAGGTGTATAATGGACTGAGACAAGGGGATGCCATATCACCTATTTTATTGAACCTTGTCCTAGAGAAGATCGATAGAGAATTTTCAAAAACCAATCCACAAGAGATCCAGCTACAGGATATGAACATTACAAGACTTGCCTATGCAGATGATGTAGCACTAATAAGTAGTTCCAAAACAGCATTAATCATAATGATGAAAAATTACTAGAAAATTGCTGAGAAAACAGGATTACATGTTAAGGAAGAAGCGACAGAATACCTGCCCATAAGTAAGAAAACCAGAGAAAATGCGCCTTTGACTGGAGATAGATTCAATTTCAAGACTGTTGACCACTTCAAGTACCTAGGAAGTCTTTTTAGTAATAACAATAAAACAGATATAGAAATAAATGTCCGTTTAGCAACAGCTTTTTAGTTTCATCAAAATTCTAAGAAAAAGATCACTTAGCAGCAACTTCAAAATTCGCTTATATCAATCGGCCATATGGATGTGAAACCTTAACATTTAGAAAGAAAGATGGAGATGACGGAAATAACGTGGAATGGAGAATAAGAAGAAATGAAGAATTTAGAGGTCTGTACAAACACCGTAACATCGTCGAAGTGCTCAAGAGGAGAAGGTTGAATTGGGCAGGCCATATAGCAAGAATGACAGAGAATAGGCTACCTAGAATGGCATTCTGCAGAACAATAGATGGAACGAGGGGAAGAGGGAGACCCAGAATCAGATGGCGGGATAACATTCGGGAGGACACAACTAGGATGAGCAGCAACAGCAACTGGACAAACAGCGCATTGGACAGGCAGAAGTGGCTCATAGAACAGGCGTGTCGTCGATAAGGCCCTTGCCACATGTAAAGTAAAAAGTAAAGTAAGGACACACTTCTGATTGTCGATCAAGTGAGAATTTTTAGGATGTTCTCCAAAATAATTTTAATACGCAAATTTGTCGCCTGCAAGAAGAGAATCAGATGATGCTCGCCTTTGTTTTACGTTAGTATAAATACATTCTCAGACTACCGTATCATTTTGTTTAGATGAATTTGCAGATTTATTTTCATATTTATGCGAATGAGAAGTAAAGAAACCAAAACAAGAAACAAGCTCATGATGATCGTTACTGCTGCGACACGTCTTGATACGCTAGTGAACAGTCTACGAGAGGAGAGAAACGAGGACCGTTTAAGATGTTAGTATACAGGGTGTCCCAGCTATCTTGTCCACCAAAAATATCTCTGGAACAATAACAGCTATTGGAAAACGACTTTCACCGGTATCAATGTAGGGCTGGGGCCCATGAATGTACATATCTGGAAACATTCTAAAACGAAAGCATATGTGTTTTTTAACACAAACTTGTGTTTTTTTAAATAGACTTCCTGTATTTTTTCTTCACCAATCCATAGCATGACAAAGCACATATACAATGGCGTTGATTGCATAGCAATATTCCCATTACATCCCGAGATATTAAGACGAGAAGTTGACGCTTGAAACACCCGACATGCACTGCTAGCGCACGTCCTGAGGCTCAGGCGTGAACCCCATGCTGCCCGTAATCGCGATGTGATTGACATGCGTAATCACAGTTCCATACTTATCTAGAGGTCCGAAACGAATAATACGGTCTGCTGCCATCCTGCAGCATGGGGTTCACGCCTGAGCCTCAGGACGTGCGCTAGCAGCGCATGTCGGGTCTTTCAAGCGTCAACTTCGCGTCTCAATATCTCGGGATGTAATGGGAATATTGCGATGCACTCAACGCCATTGTGTATGTGCTTTGTCATGCTATGGATTGCTGAAGAAAAAATATAGGAGGTCCATTTAACAAAACATAAGTTTGTGTTAAGAAACACATATGCTTTCGTTTTAGAATGTTTCCAAATATGTACATTCATGGGCCCCAGCCCTACATTGATACCGGTGAAAGTCGTTTTCCAATAGCTGTTATTGTTCCAGAGATATTTTGGGTGGACAAGATAGCTGGGACACCCTGTATATGAGTAAGACATCTGCGTAGATCTTATCACTGTTAGAGTCTGAGCCATGCACGCTGGCTTCGTGGCCAGAGTAGTGTCTCTCTGGTTGTCGATGGTCGTCCGTGATTTAGTCTTCCAATCAGAGGCGTTGGTCTGGAAGACTACTTCAGCGCACGCGGCGCGTCGGCTGCTCTGGAGTTCGGTTCAATGGTGGTGCGAGGTTACCCCGCGAGGTGGTGGGTCACACGGCTTCTGACAGAGTGAGAGAGCGAGCGGGCGGTGCAGCGAGGAGCGAGTTGTCCGCTGTGATTGTGAGGACTCGGCTTGGTCGAAGAGTACGAGTCCGGCGAACGTACTGTACACGAAACTGAGGGACCAATTTTCACTGGTGTTCACAAGCAGCGGTGACCGTTTGTTAGCTTGGTTGCTTTTGTGGCTGAACAGCTGTTTAAGGCATTAGTGTGACCCACAGCCTGCGTTCGTCTGCGTGGGACACGATTAGTAAGTCCAGGATGCTGACGCTCCAGCGCCTACAGAATAAAGTTCTCAGGTCGAGCCTTCGTGCCCCTCCGCTCACCAGGATTGTCACTCTGCATGAGAAAAGTGGACGTCCTCCGTGAGACAATCGCTGGACTCCAAACCATCGGCACCACAGTTCCACGGCGCTGCAACGATTCCCCGTTTCGCTCACCATCCTGTAGAACTCGGATTCGGGCTATGACTGACGATAGGCCCCATACGACCACGTTTTTCTGCCCATTTCGTACAGTCACTTTTCTCCTTGACCATAGAGTTGGCGCATTCCTGCACCCCTGCTCTGTCCTTCCACCGTCGGAGGGTGGCAGGGAACTTAAAGTTCCACCGCCACACCTTCAAAGTGCTATGCTCGGCTGCTGTTCAGCCGTTGCTTGGAGTCTCCTCTTACTTGTCCACCGAGACAGTTGGACCGGATATGAACCGGTGACGCTGTGTACTAGTAACCGGCCACTATTCTGTGACTAGATTAGTATGTTATGAAACAGTTATTTGGTCTAAGTGATTTGATATTAGTAATAGTACGGTTCAAGTTTCTTTCACCTATTAAGAAATGTCATAACTTCAGTTGGCTGTAATTTAGCAAGGTGTGCATATTTAAAGAACTGTCATGTGCCATTGTTGTTGTTTTACTCTACTTCAGATATTTTTTGCTTTAAAGAGAGTTCCTTTACTCAACCATTACGCAAAGATTATCTGGATGGGTGATAACTAAATGCCGGCCGAAGTGGCCGTGCGGTTAAAGGCGCTGCAGTCTGGAACCGCAAGACCGCTACGGTCGCAGGTTCGGATCCTGCCTCGGGCATGGATGTTTGTGATGTCATTAGGTTAGTTAGGTTTAACTAGTTCCTAGTTCTAGGGGACTAATGACCTTAGCAGTTGAGTCCCATAGTGCTCAGAGCCATTTGAACCATAACTAAATTGTTTATAATTCTAGTGCGATTAAGTGGGTTGACCCTGTTGCTTCTCCTAAACCGAGGAAGATTTTGTGAACTAGATGTTGAGTGCGTGTGGAATATGAGTAACTGGCTTGGACTGTTTGCACTGCTGTTGACCCGGAATTATTTCATAAAGTCAAGTGCTATTGTTTGCATTGGTCAGACACTTTCTTCTTACTTGAAGTGTCCGAAAGTCATTCAAATTGTAATTTTATTAAGTTGCCATGAGAGGAAGCAGCCATCTATTGGCTTAATTCACAGAGGGCTAAATTAAAAGGTGAAAATTAAATTGGTCTGTGGCGTATAATGCCAAGGAATAGTTCGAATACTTGTATTTGATTTTCATTGCAAATTTTCTCTCTCTCTCTCTCTCTCTCTCTCTCTCTCTCTCTCTCTCTGTGTGTGTGTGTGTGTGTGTGTGTGTGTGTGTGTGTGGGACATGGGGTTAAGTACATTTGTTGCCGTTATTAAACATCTTAATTAAGCGCTGTGACTTCTTGTCTATGCTTGGTGCTGACAGGTTTATGTTACGGGCATCATGAGTTATTCTAACCAGAAGAGCCAAGACGTGCACTGTTGTAAACCGAAAAGGCAGCAACTGCACGGAAGGACCTACCATTTGTAAAACTATACCAATATTGTGACGCATAATGCCCCCCCCCCCCTTCCACGTTAACTATTGTTCTTTATCCCTTGGTTAACAGTGGATTTGCAAGGATTGTATCTGTTGTTTCTCGAATCAGCAATTTGTGAAATTATGAGTTGTAATTATTTGATAATTATGGTTCAACCAGCCAAGTTGTAAAAGTATTTCGTACATAAAGTGACAAAATACAATGTGCAATAGTGTAATGTTAATCAATATCTCCGCCATTGCACAAGTGATGCAAGTGGAGCAGCAAGATGATGAAATCATATGTGATCAAATGTCATATAAAAGCATTTCACACTATTTTCGTAACACATAAGTGATGCAAATCTGTCTGCATCCTATACAGGCTGTGATATCATACGTAGTCCACCACAAGGAAGAAAACCAGCAGAAGACATCACTGATTTTGATTTCAAGCCATCCACTTCCCCCCTCCCCCCACCCCCCCCCCAAATGCCACACCAGCCGCTACAGTAACAAACAATGGACAAAGAGTTCTAGATCAATCTAGTTTAAGACTATTTTTAAGTAACATTTCTCCGTATGTATGTATAAACGCCTGAAGATGAACAGAACATGTTCGAAACGCTTTGCATTATGTTAGATTAAACATAAAATAAAAAAGTGACTGGTAGCAGAAGTTAGAAATAAATAACAAAAGGTGATGCTTGAAGATTCTTGGAATTCTTTGTACATATTGTTTACTGTTGGTATTATTTTACTGTCAGCAATCAAAGTTGTATTGTTAAGAACGTCCTTTAATGCTGGTCAGAGTTTGTTTAAAGTTTCCTGGACTGGTAACCTGTGTTGAAATTTTTTAAAGTTTTGAAGAGACTAACAAGAAAATTGTTTTTGAAGTATGTGTGAAACGTGGCTTGGCTTCTTACCACTCTCCTCCGCTCCTACCATTTCACAGGCACAGAGAAACATTTCACGCTACAAGAGTTGATAGTTTACATGAGGACAACGGATACGTAACATTGTCCTCGAAGGTCGGTACAGATCAAAGGAAGTTACCAGAGGTATGGAAGGTCACCAGACCGGTTGTACGGCACTGTATGTTATACGTATGTTTTTTTGTGTTTTAACCTTGACCGAAGCTCTGTACACTACGGTATTTTTCAGCACTGCTGATCAGACGCTGCGAGAATACCTAGATATGATAGTCGCGTACGTGCCTACTGCTGGACTGGATTTATTACAGGTGCCGAGAGCAAACAGTCCGTCGGTAAACCAGGAGGAATCTGCCTAAGAAACTGCTATAACGGAGACTGTGCAACATGATGTGAATATGTACACAGCAGTACGTTCTGTGCATGCCTGGTCTGCCAGTTACTGTAAAATACTGAATGGTCAGCAGTTGTGGGTAGGACCTGGATGTGATGTTAATATCACGTCCCTCCTCTGCGTCCAGACTAGAGCAACAGAACGGGGCATGGACGCTGGGAGATGTTGAGATAGTTCTGCAGATTTGTTGATCAACACATCTTTCAGCGCTACACACAATTTTTTTTGGTTGGTTATGCAGTTATTGACAGAATTTCATAAAAATCGAGTGATTCGGGGGACCAAGTCATGATTGTGAATTCACTGTAGTATTTATGAAATTGTTAGGGTACGACTGAGCTTTCTAAATTCGATATTTCTAGATTTCCGGAAAGCATTTGACATGGTACCCCGTTGCAGGCTGTTAACGAATGTACGAGCATATGGAATAAGTTTGCAGGTATGTGAGTGGTTCAAAGACTTCTTAATCAATAGAACGCAGTATGTTGTCCTCGTCGGAGACTGTTCATCAGAGACAAGGGCATCATCAGGAGTATTTCAGGGAATTGTGGTAGGACCACTGTTGTTCTCTGTATATATAAATGATTTGGCGAACAGAGTGGGCAGCAGCCTGTGGTTGTTTTCTGATGATGCCGTGGTGTACGGTAAGATGTCGAAGGTATCTTGCTACCTAGACAAAATTTCCAGTTGATGTGATGAATGGCAGCTAGCCCTAAGTGTGGAAAAATGTAAGTTAATGCGGATAAGTAGGAAGAAACAAACCTGTAATGTTCGGATACAGTATTACCAGTGTCCAGCTTGACACAGTCAAGTCGTTTAAATATCTTGACGTAACGTTGCGTAACGAGCGTGTGAAAACTATGGTAGGGAAGGCAAATGGTAGACTTCGGTTTATTGGGAGAATTTTAGGAAAGGGTGGTTCACCTGTAAAGGAGACCGCATATAGGACGCTGGTGGAACACATTCAAGATGTGTTGGGATGGTACCAGGTCGGATTGAATGAAGAGATAGACGTAATTCAGAACAGGGGTTCCAGATTTGTTACCTATAGGTTCGAACAAAACTTATGTGTTACGGACATGCTTCGGGAACTCAAATGGGAATCCCTGGAGGAAAGGCGGCGTTCTTTTGGGAAACACTATTATCACATAACTAATGAGGAGGTATTGAACAGAATTGGGAAGAAGAGAAATTTGTAGCGCAACTTGACTAGAAGAAGGGATCGGTTGGTATGACATATTCTGATGCATCAAGAGATCGCCAGTTTAGTATCGGAGGCCAGCGCGGAGGGTAAAAATCGTACAGGGAGACCAATAGATGAATACACTAAATAAATTCAGAAGGATGTAGATTGCAGTAGGTACTAGGAGATGAAGAAGCCTGCACAGGATAGAGTAGCATGGAGAGCTGCATCAAACCAGTCTCTGGACTGAAGACCACAACAACATTGAGAAAATTTAGAGGACCGGCGTTTGAAGCCGACTGCCGAACGATTCTGCTCCTGCCGAGATACATAGCGCGTAAGGATCTCGAAGATAAGATACGAGTAATCAGGGCTCATACGGAGGTGTACAGGTAGTTTTTTTCTCTCTCTCCACTTGTGGTGGAACAGGAGGGGAAATGCCAAGTAGTGGCACAGGGTACCCTCCGCCACGCACCTTACGGTGGCTTGCGGTGTATCTTTGTAGGCGTAGATGTAGATGTGCCACTGTGGATATTCATATAACTTACGGGGATACAGTAAAGTTACGTCGTCCACAAACGCCGATGTTTCGACAGGATCACACCCTGCCATTCTCAAAGTAAAACCGAAGCAAATTAGCTCTGTGCAAGGGAATTTAAAGCCTCGGTTTGTAGAGACACGCTGGAAAACTAAAACACGCACAGACGCACACACACACACACACACACACACACACACACATACACACACACACGCACACACAACACAAACCAAAGAAGATCGAGGTCAGAAGCTTTCGATAGTTTTTTGAGAAGGGAGAGAGCAAGATTCCATACAAAATTTCAACAAGAACCACCATCTCTAGAATGCTCTTATTAATTTAATTTCAACAGCTAACTCAATAACACTAATACAGAGGTGGCACCAAAGACTACAACCTTTTTTCTATACACATGGAGCATTTCCAACAGGATTGCTCTTATTGTGCGAAAATATGACGTGAAATATGTTTTTAGACCACCGTGCAGATCAGGGTCGTTTTAGGTTCCGTAAACGATGATCTTGTTTTGCGTAAGGCGGGTGTCTACTGCATTATCTGCAGTTGTGGCATACCATATATTGATCAGACTATCAGGACTGTGTAAGGCCGGTGTACTGAGCATATGCGTCACAATGCTTACGACAGCCAGGGAAATCCGCCATTGCAAAACATTGTTTCGGCACCGGTCATCCCATGGAATAAAACACGGATATTCTGGCATGCATTTCCAGCTATTAGGACAGCGTTATTAAGAAGCAGTTCAAATTATTAGCAAGTAACCTAATAAATAAAGATACCCCGCCTCTACACGCAACATTAGGGCTTCTTAAATGGAACATCTTCAAACAGGACAACCTTCACCGTAGCCTGTGGCAGCTCAGTATAGATTACAAGATCCCCTCGTTGTACGAGGGCTCCATAAAGTTTCTCAATTCAGCCACGTGTACGTAGAAAGTGGTATAGATTATGTATAGTACGACTACTCATTCCTTCCCACTCCAGACCGCATTAGTTAAGTGAACCCTTTTTTGGATTACCTTAATTAATCTACAAGTAGGATTTCTTCCTACCTGTTCTCTGCAGATCTGTAGTTGGTGTTGTCCTTCAAAGCAGTTCTTGCAACACATCAGATTCTTCGGAAGATGCAGGCAGGCGACCTGTGTTGTCAGTGAAAGTGCAAGTAGCTAACCTAAATAAGATCCAGGGTGCCACTTATGTGCGATTATTTGCGAACACCATGAAGCAGTTTACAATTAAATAGCTGAAACAATTCACGGCCAAAGTTGCTAAAAAACGAGAGCATGATTAAAACTACGCACAGAGGACAGTCTCAGAACACACCCTATCGCCGATTATCACAGAACAGACTCGGATTACATCCTGTCGCTTACTGTCTAGATTTGTGCACAGCCGATTTCTCTTGTACACTTCGTAATATATTGTAGCTATTCGCACCTTGTTTGTAACTGAACAATATTCTTTTGTTTATTGTTTTAATTAATTTACTGCACAGTGCTACTGTTGTCTTAAAACACATGCAGCCTTCTCACAGTATTTGCACCGCCAAAAGTAGACATTGGTAACTAACATTTAATAAAGAAAATTTAGAGTTTAGAGCCTAAATGTAATTGGTTCTCCTCTGTATCCTAAAGAAAGGTTATTTCTCAAGACCTATGTATAGCTCCTTGCTCCACTCATTCACAATTTCACCATATAGGTCTTCCTTTATCGATGGCTGCTCCTCCTTGGTATTGTGCATTGCTACTTGAGACAGCGAACTACTTCTGATAGCGACAGTATCACAATGAAATGTAGAATTTATTAAATAAAATTCTGTTGAAAATAATAGGAGCCTCACAATGTATACACAACAGGAGAAAGATTTCCTGATATTTGTGAAAATGTTGAGGAAATGTTGTTGGGTCCCACAGCTTGAATTGTGTCTGACTAGACTGTTATGTATATACAGCAGAGTACAAGTATTTGTGTGTATATGTACAGGATCTCCTCCCAAACCCCTGGATCGATATCAGCCAAATATGGGACTGAAACAACAGGCACACAAGTATTAGCACTGTGGCATTTATAACCTCCTAGCTCCAAGAGAAGCAGAGATACAGACAAAAATGTGTTTTTCCCAGCTCCTGGCATTTATACTGCCCTGCACAGCAGGTATCTTTTGTGGATACACTATCAGCCTGCTAAATTACCTGCTTTTCAGAGCAACCTAAGTGTCAGGGGCAAGAAAGGATTTTCTGGTCCCTGACATGTAGGCTCACTGCATGACAGGATCGTTTTGTTGGAGTTCTTTTGGTCTACTTCATCAACCTTCTTTGCATTGTACTCTGTATGTATTATTTTCATGACTCTGATGTATAGTCTTCCTTGCATGACAAGTCTGTTGTGGGCATAGTATCAGCATGCTTTGCTGAACTGTATTGTAGGGGGCTACAAGTGCCTGCAAGCACTGCTGGGCTGAGATTGACAGAGAAGGGAATAGACAGAGTGAGGGGTAGGAGGGAATGGACAGAGGGGGGGGGGGGCAAGAGGGGGAGATACATGAGGCAAGTGGAAGGTGTAGAGAATAGTGGGCAGCTGGAAAAGGAAGAGGGCAGGTGGAGATGGAGAGAAGGGAAGGAAGATATGGTGAGGGGAAGGGAGGATGAAGATATGGTCAGTGATAGGATGGAGGAAACGGACAAAGAGAGGAGGAGGAGAAGATGAAGGGTCAGAGAGAGTGTAGTGGAGGAGATAGACACATAGAGGTGGGAGGATGAGGTGGACAGACTGAAGAAGGAAGAGATGGAAACAGAGACAGACGAGGTGTGTTCAATATACGTATCAAATGTATATGTGGGTCAAGCTGTGGTGAAAAGGCTAGTATTGAATAAACGTTAAAGTGTGCCAAACCGTGTTTAATTTTCTTTGATACATGCACAGGAATGGGGGAAAGAAATACAGCAGAAGAAGAATGGGTAGCTCTGAGGGATGAAGTAGTGAAGGCAGCAGAGGATCAATTAGGTAAAAAGACGAGGGCTAATAGAAATCCTTGGGTAACAGAAGAAATATTGAATTTAATTGATGAAAGGAGAAAATATAAAAATGCAGTAAATGAAGCAGGCAAAAAGGAATACAAACGTCTCAAAAATGACATCGAGAGGAAGTGCAAAATGGCTAAGCATGGATGGCTAGAGGACAAATGTAAGGATGTAGAGGCTTGTCTCACTAGGGGTAAGATAGATACTGCCTACAGGAAAATTAAAGAGACCTTTGGAGAGAAGAGAACCACTTGTATGAATATCAAGAGCTCAGATGGCAACAAGGGCGATGTACTTGAGGACAATATTATGGTAATGGAAGAGGATGTAGATGAAGATGAAATGGGAGATAAGATACTGCGTGAAGAGTTTGACAGAGCACTGAAAGACCTGAGTCGAAACAAGGCCCCGGGAGTAGACAACATTCTATTAGAACTACTGATGGCATTGGGAGAGCCAGTCATGACAAAACTCTACCATTTGGTGAGCAAGATGTATGAGACAGGCGAAATACCCACAGACTTCAAGAAGAATATAATAATTCCAATCCCAAAGAAAGCAGGTGTTGACAGATGTGAAAATTACGGAACTATCAGTTTAATAAGCCACAGCTGCAAAATACTAACGCGAATTCTTTACAGACGAATGGAAAAACTGTTAGAAGCGGACCTCGGGGAAGATCAGTTTGGATTCCGTAGAAATGTTGGAACACGTGAGGCAATACTAACCTTACGACTTATCTTAGAAGAAAGATTAAGAAAAGGCAAACCTACGTTTCTAGCATTTGTAGACTTAGAGAAAGCTTTTGACAACGTTAACCGGAATACTCTCTTTCAAATTCTGAAGGTGGCAGGGGTAAAATACAGGGAGCGAAAGGCTATTTACAATTTGTACAGAAACCAGATGGCAGTTATAAGAGTTGAGGGGTATTAAAGGGAAGAAGTGGTTGGGAAAGGAGTGAGACAGGGTTGTAGCCTCTCCCCGATGTTATTCAATCTATATATTGAGCAAGCAGTAAAGGAAACAAAAGAAAAATTCGGAGTAGGTATTAAAATTCATGGAGAAGAAGTAAAAACTTTGAGGTTCGCCGATGACATTGTAATTCTGTCAGAGACAGCAAAGGACTTGGAAGAGCAGTTGAACGGAATGGACAGTGTCTTGAAAGGAGTATATAAGATAAACATCAACAAGAGCAAAACGAAGATAATGGAATGTAGTCAAATTAAATCGGGTGATGCTGAGGGGATTAGATTAGGAAATGAGACACTTAAAGTAGTAAAAGAGTTTTGCTATTTAGGGAGCAAAATAACTGATGATGGTCGAAGTAGAGAGGATATAAAATGTAGACTGGCAATGGCAAAGAAATCGTTTCTGAAGAATAGAAATTTGTTAACATCGAGTATAGATTTAAGTGTCAGGAAGTCGTTTCTGAAAGTATTTGTATGGAGTGTAGCCATGTATGGAAGTGAAACATGGACGATAACCAGTTTGGACAAGAAGAGAATAGAAGCTTTCGAAATGTGTTACTACAGAAGAATGCTGAAGATAAGGTGGGTAGATCACGTAACTAATGAGGAGGTATTGAATAGGATTGGGCAGAAGAGAAGTTTGTGGCACAACTTGACTAGAAGAAGGGATCGGTTGTTAGGACATGTTTTGAGGCATCAAGGGATCACAAATTTAGCATTGGAGGGCAGCGTGGAGGGTAAAAATCGTAGAGGGAGACCAAGAGATGAATAAACTAAGCAGATTCAGAAGGATGTAGGTTGCAGTGGGTACTGGGAGATGAAGAAGCTTGCACAGTATAGAGTAGCATGGAGAGCTGCATCAAACCAGTCTCAGGACTGAAGACCACAACAACAACACAACATGCACAGGCATGAAATCTTCCAACTTCAAAGTAATGGTAAGGTCCAAACTGAAATCATGGAGATCGAAATTAAACTGACAGTCAGACGAGAAAATGCGCTCCTTCGAAAAGGTCTGTATGGACTTGAACACTACTCAAGAAAAAGTAACGTTTGGGTCGTTTAAAAACGAATCGAGCTATTTTTGTGCACAGATATGATGCTGCAGATGGGACGTGGGTTCACTACCACATGCCAGAGCTGACATAACTTTCAGAACAGTGGTTGGAAACTGTTCCTGCACTAAAACGGAGTAATAGGTTTAGTTCGCCGGAAAGTTAGTGAACAATATCTTTATGCAATGGAAAAGGAATCCACTTATTACCTGTGAGCCAACAGGTGAGAAAACTACTCTTCCGAGCAAACCGGTCGATAAAGTACCAGATAAGAGACGCTGATTGCAAAAGAAAAAGAGGAAAACCACCAATCTTACTCGTCCCAAATGTGTCTGGGAAACCTGAGGTATTTATGAAACATTTAATCTATTCAACAGACTTGACACACTATGGCACACTAAGACTTCCAACCGTTTCCAGATTTAAAGAGATCTGGGCCTAGAAAACATTTTGATTTAAACCCAGGAGATTGACAGTTGTAGATGAGTATTTCGTAGGACAACAAAGATCATGCATAAAGTACAGGTAGCGAAAGACTGTCTACGACTTGTACAGAACCCAGACTGCAACTGTAACTCAAATTTATAGGGTAACAGTTGCTAGCAACGGAATAAGACAGGGTTGTAGCATATTCCGCTCGTTATTAAATCTCTGCATGGAGCAAAAATTGCAGTAAACAAAAGAGAAATTTTAGAATAGCATTTAAAGATTCTGGAGAAGAAATGAACAATTTCCCAAATTCTGTTACACACGCCCAAGAACACAAAAAATCAGTTTACTGGAATGGAGAATGCCTTGAAATGAGATTATGAGAGAAACATCAATACAAGTAAAACGAGGTCTTGCAGTCTAGTCGGATTAAGTCAGATGATGCTGATAGTAGGAAGTGAGACGCTAGAAGGAGTAGACGAGTATTGTGAAGCAAAATAACTGTCGATGGAGGAAATGAAGGTGTTATTTCTGTTAGGAACACTTTTCTGAAAGTACTTTTCTAACGTGTAGAGATACTGGGAAGAGAAACATGACTATTAAATGATAACGACAGTAAGAGATGAAAGGCTTTTGAAACTTGGTGTTATAAGGGAAGCTCAAGATTAGAGGATAAAACAAATAAGTAAAGAAGAGTTGTAGAATTAAATTGGGGAGGGAAGAGTTTTATGGCACAGTCTGATTAAAAAAAAGGACAGGCTTACAAGAATCGTTGATTTGGTAGTGGAGTGACTTGTTGGAAGTAAGCCTTGTGTAGGGAGACCGAGGCTTTAACACAGTAAGCAGGGTGAAATGGTTCAAATGGCTCTGAGCACTATGGGACTTAACATCTGAGGTCATCAGTCCCCTAGAACTTAGAACCACTTAAACCTAACTAACCTAAGGACATCACACACATCCATGCCCGAGGCAGGATTCGAACCTGTGACCGTAGCGGTCGCTCGGTTCCAGACTGAAGCGCCTAGAACCGCTCAGCCACGGCGGCCGGCCAAACAGGGTGAGATTGGTGTAGATGGCATTAGTTATGCAGAGATGAAGTAAAGTGTAGATGTTCGATTAGTGTGGAGAGCTACCGACATTCACTGCCATACTGCACTGAAGATCCAAAGAAACTGGTGCACTTGCCTAGTATCGTGTAGGGCCCTGCGAGCACGTAGAAGTGCGGCAGTCGACATGGCATGGACTCAACTAATGTCTGAAGTAGTGCTGGAGGGAAGTGACACCATGAATCCTGCAGGGCTTCCCATAAATCCGTAATAGTACGAAAGGGTGGAGATGTCTTCTGAACAGCACGATGCAAGGCATCCCAGATATGCTCAATAATGTTTATGTCTGGGGAGTTTGGTGGCCAGCGGAAGTGTTTAAACTCAGAAGAGTGTTCCAGGAGCTACTCTTTTGCAATTCTGAACGTGTGGAGTGTGCCATTATCCTGCTGGAATTGCCCAAGTCCGTCGGGATCCACAATGGACATGAGTGGACGCAGATGATCAGACAGAATGCTTACGTACGTGTCACCTGTCAGAGTCGTATCGACGTATCACGGGTCGCATATCACTGCAGCTGCCCAACCTCCGACACCATTTCAAAGCCTTCACCAGCTTCAACAGTCCCCTGTTGACATACAGGATCCAAGGATTCATGAGGTTGTCTCCCTACCTGTACACGTCCATCCGCTCGATTCATTTTGAAACGAGACTCGTCCGATCTCGCAATATGTTTACAGTCATCAACATTCCAATGTCAGTGTTCACGGACCCACGCGAGGCGTAAAGCTTTGTATCGTGCAGTCATCAAGAATACATGAGTGGGCCTTTGGCTCCGAAAACCCATATCGATGATGATTCGTTAAATGGTTCGCACGCTGACACTTGTTGATGTCCCAGCATTAAAATCTGCAGCAATTTGAGGAGGGGTTTCACTTCTGTCTGTCGTTTTAGGACCCGTTCTTGCAGGATCTTTTTCCACCCGCAGCGATGTCGGATATCTGATGTTTCACCGGACAGCTGATATTCACTGTACCCTCGTGCAATGGTCGTGCGGGAAAATCACCATCGCTACCTCGGAGATGCTGTATCCCACCGCTCGTGCGTCGACTATAACACCACGTTCAAACCCACTTCAAGCTTGATAACCTGCCATTGTAACAGCAGTAACCGATCTAAAAACTGCGCCAGACACTTGTTGTCTGGTATAGGCGTTGCCGACCGCAGCGCTGTCTTCTGCCTGTATACATATCTCTGTATTTGAATACCCATGTCTATACCAGTTTCTTTGGCGCTTCGTGTATAATTACAGCCCGTAGTGGACCTCCGTCAGTAGCTGCACTTTGATTATAACCACCCAGTATGTACACTGGTATATTCCCATCAACCGATATCGGGAACAGTTGCTTCTGACACAAGGATGCTGAAGCGACACTTGCATCCGCCACGCGTCGTCCGCTCAGAACTGACCGCAGATGATGCGTCGCGCACACAGCTGCTTCCTTCCGGGCGGCATCCAAAGCACTTCCCCCAGGACAATATCGCTGTCGGGTACCCAGATCAGAGCCCTCTTGCAGCCTATCCACTGTTTAATTATACTGACTTAGGTGACCTGACCGAGTGGCAATCAGATGAACAGCGATCGAGATACTTTGCGCATTTCGCACTGTTACCTCTGCATCACTGTGAACCATAATGGCAAGTCGAAACACTTGCAGGAAGTCTATTTCATTAAATAGAACGCCTGACTCTAGAACAGGTCATCCCAGTCAGTGTAATTAAACCGTGGGTAGGCTGCAAGTGGGCGCTGATTTGGGTAACTAATCGAAAACCATGCTGGCAAAGTACACAGTTTGTGGAGATACACTAACACACAACAAGCTGCCCACTACCGACCGCGAGGGTGAACGCAGAGTGGCGGCTCTGAAGGCACGTGACGCGGTAAGGAAAGTGTATCGACGTAGAACAGACGAATTGCGAATTATTCTAGCGGCCATACGAGCAGCAAATGGGGAAATCCATTGACAAAAGTGCCTTTCACAATGGGAATATTATGGCTCCTCGCTTAGGAATGGGGGATAAAAGAGAGGTCTTAGGACATATGTACATAATTACATACCCATATCACTGACGTCAACCTGTTGTAGAATTTTCGAACAGATTTTATGCTCTAGAATTATGACGTTCTTGGACAACTAAATTCTCCTCTACAAACATCAACACGGATCCCTCAGAGATCTTGTGAAACCAACTCAGTCTGTTCCTCCACGATATCCATAGTGCTATAAAAGATGGCGCCTAGGTAGGTGCCCCGTTCTTCGATTTCAAAAAGGCATTTGAAACCGCTCCGCACTGATATTTAGTGAAAAACACCAACTTATCAAGTCTTCGTACATCCATAGTTGAAATGGCGGATAGTGGGACGTCAGCTGGTATAAATTTATATTAAAAATGAAGAAATCCCTTCAGCTGTCTTTAAGGTGTCGATTTTGTTTTGGCAACTAGTTTCAACGTTGTAACAACGTCATCTTGAGGCCCATACACTTGTTGACGTCAACTGCGTACGGCTGATAATAGAAGCCCACACTTCTAGTATCAGGCGCACCCAGATGACGTCAACAAGTGTATGGACCTCAAGATGATGTTGTTACAACGTTGAAACTAGTTGCCAAAATAAAATCGCCACCTTTAATACAGCTGGAGGAATTTCTTCATTTTTAATATAGACTATCAAGTATCGGACCAGATTTTTGACTGGATTCAAGACTTCGTTGCTGATAGAATCAACAGATGTTAAGGTAATTTCTGGAGTATCACAACGAAGAGTGATAGGGACGTTATTGTTTGTAGCGCATATAAATAGTTCAGTAGCAAGTGTCGGAAGCTCTTTAAGACTATGCGCAGGGGACGCAGTTGTCTATTAGAAAGTAGCAACGCCGGAAGACAGTATCGATAATTGCAGAATGACCTGCAGAGGACTGATGCGTGGTGCAAATAATAATCCGCACATGTAGGAAAGGAAATAATATTGAAGACAACTTGCTCCAAACATTATCTAGGAGTAACTATCCAGAGCCACCTTAAGTGCGATGTCCACGTAACAGGAAAAGCGCCAAGTAATAAGAAAAGCAGATGGCAGACCGAGCCTGATAGGAAGAATCTTAAGAAAATGTAGCTCATCCACGACGGAAGTGGCTTGCAAGGAGCTTGTTCGGCAGATTCTCGAGTACCGCTGATCAATATGGGACGCTTTCCAGGTAGAACTGATAGAAGAGATAAAGAAAATCCGACGAAGAGCGGCTCGTCTCTTCACAGGTTCGTTTAGGCGGCGCTAGAGCTTACAGAAATGCTCAACAAACTCCAGTCGCAGACGTTTCAAGACGGACACGGTGCATCACGGAAATGTTTACGATTAAAATTTAGAGTGAGCAGTTTCCGGGAAGTGTCGGAAAACATATTACTTCGATATTACAGTGCCTGTGTTATTCCGAATTACGATGCAAAGATCCTTTGGACATACGTGCGTGTCCAAAGGAACACACATTGTGGCGACTACAGCCGTTATGAATTACACTACTGGCCATTAAAATTGCTACACCAAGAAGAAATGCAGATGATAAACGGGTATTCATTGGATAAAAATATTATACTGGAACTGACACGTGATTACATTTTCACGCGGTTTGGGTGCATAGATCCTGAGAAATCAGTACCCAGGACAACCACCTCTGGCCGTAATAACGGCCTCGATACGTTTGGGCATTGAGTCAAGCAGAGCTTGGATGGCGTGTACAGGTACAGCTGCCCATGCAGCTTCGACACGATACCACAGTTCATCGAGAGTAGTGACTGGCGTATTGTGACGAGCCAGTTGCTCGGCCACCATTGACCTGACGTTTTCAATTGGTAAGAGATCTGGAGAATATGCTGGCCAGGGCAGCAGTCGAACATTTTCTGTATCCAGAAAGGCCCGTACAGGACCTGCAACGTACGGTCGTGCATTATCCTGCTGAAATGTAGGGTTTCGCAGTGATCGAATGAAGGGTAGAGCCACGGGTCGTAACACATCTGAAATGTAACGTCCACTGTTCAAAGTGCCGTCAATGTGAACAAGAGGTGACCGAGACGTGTAACCAATCGCACCCCATACGACCACGCCGGGTGATACGCCGGTATGGCGATGACGAATACACGCTTCCAATGTACGTTCACCGCGATGTCGCCAAACACGGATGCGACGATCATGACGCTGTAAACAGAACCCAGATTCATCCGCAAATATGACGTTTTGCAATTCGTACACCCAGGTTAGTCGTTGACTACACCATCGCAGGCGCTCCTGTCTGTGATGCATCGTCAAAGGTAACCGCAGCCATGGTCTCCGAGCTGATAGTCCCTGCTGCTGCAAACGTCGTCGAACTGTTCGTGCAGATGGTTGTTGTCTTGCAAACGTCCCCATCTGTTGACTCAGGGATGGAGACGTGGCTGCACGATCCGTTAGAGCCATGCGGATAATACGCCTGTAAATTCGACTGCTAGTGATACGAGGCCGTTGGGATCCAGCACGGTGTTCCGTATTACCCTCCTGAACCCACCGATTCCATATTCTGATAACAGTCATTGAATCTCGACCAACGCGAGCAGCAATGTCGCGATGCGATAAACCGTAATCGCGATAGGCTACATCCGACCTTTATCAAAGTGGGAAGTGTGATGGTACGCATTTCTCCTCCTTACACGAGGCATGACAACAATGTTTCACCAGGCAAAACCGGTCAACTGCTGTTTGTGTATGAGAAATCGGTTGGAAACTTTCCTCATGTCAGTACGTTGTACGTGTCGCCACCGGTGCCAACCTTGTGTGAATGTTCTGAAAAGCTAATCATTTGCATATCACAGCATCTTCTTCCTGTCGGTTAAATTTCTTGTCTGTAGCACGTCATCTTCGTGTTAAAGAAATTTTAATTGCCAGTAGTGTGCATTATGTATATTCGCAATTGCGAATACGGACGACCATCAGCTGTAGAATGTAATGACGACAATGAAAAGCTGTACCAGACCGGCACTCGTATCCCGATTTCCCGCTTTTCGCGAGCGGTCGCTTTATCATTTGACTATCCATGCACGACTCACGGCAGCAACCAGACTTCCATATGATGCCAACCTTGCGTCTACAACCGTGTTTGTTGCTGTTCGAAGTAGTTTATCTTGTCGCGAAACTGAAGTAGATAGTTCCTGTGAGTTAGTATGGGCAGAGGCCATTCTGGGCAGCCGGAACAAAATAATAATTGGATCCTTTTACCGACCTCCCAATTCAGATATACAATTGCTGAATGGTTCAAAGAAAACTCGAGTTTAATCTCAAACACATACCCGACTCATACGATTATAGTGGTGGTGACTTTAATTTACCCTCGATATGTTGGCGAAAATACATGTTTAAATCCGAAACTGAGCTAAATGCATTCTCTGAAAATTATTACGAGCAGTTACTTCATGAGTCCACGCGAATAGTAAACTGTATGTCCTTTTTAGAGATGGTTGTGGGACTCGGATATTCGGTAAAGGATGTCAAATTAAACACCTTTCAGCCGTCTAGTTTCCAAACTTGTTTTATTTGGTTACCAGTTTCAGCGTTTTACTACGCCATCTGCCTAAGTCGGCAAATTTTGGTTGAAGTGATCGCTAGAGCAAAAATCTACTAATGTCTGTCTTGCTAACCTTAGTTTTGAGCAGAACCGAGGTAGAATCTTCTTACACGTCGGTCAGGGGACTGAAGATGGCGTAGTAAAACGCTGAAACTGTTAGCCAAATAAAACAAATTAGGAAACTAGACGACTGAAAGGTGTTTCATTTGACATCCCGGATAGTAAACTGTTGTGAAAACACACTTTATCTCTTAGCAACAAATAATCCTGAACTAATAACAAGCATCATAACGGATACAGGAATTAGTGAACAAAAGGTTGTCGTAGCGAGACAATATCCTAACCTCAAAATTCTCCAAAAATAAAAGAAAAAAATACACCTATTAAAAAAAAAACATATAAATTCACTTGACGCCTTCCTGAGAAACAATCTCCACTCCTTCCAAATTAGGAATGTAGGTGTAGTCCGGTAGTGGCCTGAATTTAAAAAAATAGTATCATCAGCAATTGAGATATTTATGCCAAATGAATTAACAAACGATGTTGCTGATCCACCTCGATACACAAAAAGGGTCAGAATACTGTTGCCGAAACAACGAAAAAACATTTAAACGGACTCAAAATTTCCAAGAGTGGCGATATTTTTCAGAAGCTCGAAACTTAGCGCGGACTTCAATGCGAGATGCTTATAACAGTTTAGATAACGGCACTTTGTCTCGAAACCTGGCAGAAAATCCAAAGAGATTCTGGTCGTATGTGAAGTATGCTAGCGGCAAGACACAATCAATGCCTTCTCTGCACTATAACAGTGGGAATACTATAGACGACAGTGCTGCCCAAGCAGGGTTACTAAACACAGCCTTCCGAAATTCCTTCACTAAAGAGGACGAAGTAAATATTCCAGAATTCGGATTAAGAATAGCTGTCACATGAGTAACGTAGAAGCACATATCCTCGGAGTAGTGAAGCAACTTAAGTCACGTAACGAAAGAAAGTCTTCCTGTCCAAATCGTATACTAGTTAGCTTCCTTTCAGACTATGTTGATACAATAGCTCAAAAAAATGGTTCAAATGGCTCTGAGCACTATGGGACTCAACTGCTCTGGTCATTAGTCCCCTAGAACTTACAGCTACTTAAACCTAACTAACCTAAGGACATCACACACATCCATGCCCGAGGCAGGATTCGAACCTATGACCGTAGCAGTCGCACGGTTCCGGACTGCGCGCCTAGAACCGCGAGACCACCGCGGCCGGCTACAATAGCTCCATACTCAACAATCATATACAACCGTTCGCTCGACTTAAGACCCCTGCCCATAATACTGTAAAGTTGCACATGTCACACCAATATTCAAGGAAGATAGTAGGAGTGTTCCACTAAATTAAATGCCCATATCATTAACGTCCATATGCAGCAGGATTTTGGAACATATATTGTGCTCGAACACTATGAATTACCTCGAAGGAAACGGTCTGTTGATAAACAGTCAACACGGATTTAGAGAACATCGTTCTTGTGAAACACAACTAGCTTTTTACTCAGACGAAGTGTTGCGCTATTGAGAAGGGATTTCAAATTGATTCCGTATTTTCGGATTTCCGAAAGGCTTTTGACACTGTACCTCACAAGCGGCTCGTAGTGAAATTGCGTGCCTATGGAATATCGCCCCCCCCCCCCCCCCCATGAACCATGGACCTTGCCGTTGGTGGGGAGGCTTGCGTGCCTCAGCGATACAGATAGCCGTACCGTAGGTACAACCACAACGGAGGGGTATCTGTTGAGAGGCCAGACAAACGTGTGGTTCCTGAAGAGGGGCAGCAGCCTTTTCAGTAGTTGCAAGGGCAACAGTCTGGATGATTGACTGATCTGGCCTTGTAACAATAACCAAAACGGCCTTGCTGTGCTGGTACTGCGAACGGCTGAAAGCAAGGGGAAACTACGGCCGTAATTTTTCCCGAGGGCATGCAGCTTTACTGTATGATTAAATGATGATGGCGTCCTCTTGGGTAAAATATTCCGGAGGTAAAATAGTCCCCCATTCGGATCTCCGGGTGGGGACTACTCAAGAGGATGTCGTTATCAGGAGAAAGAAAACTGGCGTTCTACGGATCGGAGCGTGGAATGTCAGATCCCTTAATCGGGCAGGTAGGTTAGAAAATTTAAAAAGGGAAATGGATAGGTTAAAGTTAGATACTGTGGGAATTAGTGAAGTTCGGTGGCAGGAGGAACAAGACTTCTGGTCAGGTGACTACAGGGTTATAAACACAAAGTCAAATAGGGGTAATGCAGGAGTAGGTTTAATAATGAATAGGAAAATAGGAATTCGGGTAACCTACTACAAACAGCATAGTGAACGCATTATTGTGGCCAAGATAGATACGAAGCCCACACCTACTACAGTAGTACAAGTTTATATGCCAACTAGCTCTGCAGATGACGAAGAAATTGAAGAAATGTATGATGAAATAAAAGAAATTATTCAGATAGTGAAGGGAGACGAAAATTTAATAGTCATGGGTGACTGGAATTCGGTAGAAGGAAAAGGGAGAGAAGGAAACGTAGTAGGTGAATATGGATTGGGGCTAAGAAATGGAAGAGGAAGCCGCCTGATAGAATTTTGCACAGAGCACAACTTAATCATAGCTAACACTTGGTTTAAGAATCATGATAGAAGGTTGTATACATGGAAGAACCCTGGAGATACTAAAAGGTATCAAATAGATTATATAATGGTAAGACAGAGATTTAGGAACCAGGTTTTAAATTGTAAGACATTTCCAGGGGCAGATGTGGACTCTGACCACAATCTATTGGTTATGACCTGTAGATTAAAACTGAAGAAACTGCAAAAAGGTGGGAATTTAAGGAGATGGGACCTGGATAAACTGAAAGAACCAGAGGTTGTACAGAGTTTCAGGGAGAGCATAAGGGAACAATTGAAAGGAATGAGGGAAATAAATACAGTAGAAGAAGAATGGGTAGCTCTGAGGGATGAAGTAGTGAAGGCAGCAGACGATCAAGTAGGTAAAAAGAAGAGGGTTAGTAGAAATCCTTGGGTAACAGAAGAAATATTGAATTTAATTGATGAAAGGAGAAAATATAAAAATGCAGTAAATGAAGCAGGCAAAAAGGAATACAAAAGTCTCAAAAACAAGATCGACAGGAAGTGCAAAATGGCTAAGCAGGGATGGCTAGAGGACAAATGTAAGGATGTAGAGGCTTCTCTCTCTAGGGGTAAGATAGATACTGCCTACAGGAAAATTAAAGAGACCTTTGGAGAGAAGAGAACCACATGTATGAACATCAAGAGCTCAGATGGAAACCCAGTTCTAAGCAAAGAAGGGAAAGCAGAAAGGTGGAAGGAGTATATAGAGGGTCTATACAAGGGCGATGCACTTGAGGACAATATTATGGAAATGGAAGAGGATGTAGATGAAGATGAAATGGGAGATACGATACTGCGTGAAGAGTTTGACAGAGCACTGAAGGACCTGAGTCGAAACAAGGCCCCCGGAGTAGACAACATTCCATTGGAACTACTGACGGCCTTGGGAGAGCCAGTCCTGACAAAACTCTACCATCTGGTGAGCAAGATGTATGAAACAGGCGAAATACCCTCAGACTTCAAGAAGAATATAATAATTCCAATCCCAAAGAAAGCAAGTGTTGACAGATGTGAAAATTACCGAACAATCAGTTTATTAAGCCACAGGTGCAAAGTACTAACACGAATTCTTTACAGACGAATGGAAAAACTAGTAGAAGCTGACCTCGGGGAAGATCAGTTTGGATTCCGTAGAAATACTGGAACACGTGAGGCAATACTGACCTTACGACTTATCTTAGAAGAAAGATTAAGGAAAGGCAAACCTACGTTTGTAGCATTTGTAGACTTAGAGAAAGCTTTTGACAATGTTGACTGGAATACTCTCTTTCAAATTCTAAAGGTGGCAGGGGTAAAATACAGGGAGCGAAAGGCTATTTACAACTAGTACAGAAACCAGATGGCAGTTATAAGAGTTGAGGGACATGAAAGGGAAGCAGTGGTTGGGAAGGGAGTAAGACGGGGTTGTAGCCTCTCCCCGATGTTATTCAATCTCTATATTGAGCAAGCAGTAAAGGAAACAAAAGAAAAATTTGGAGTAGGTAATAAAATCCATGGAGAAGAAATAAAAACTTTGAGGTTCGCCGATGACATTGTAATTCTGTCAGAGACAGCAAAGGACTTGGAAGAGCAGTTGAATGGAATGGATAGCGTCTTGAAAGGAGGATATAAGATGAACATCAACAAAAGCAAAACGAGGATAATGGAATGTAGTCGAGTTAAGTCGGGTGATGCTGAGGGTATTAGATTAGGAAATGAGACACTTAAAGTAGTAAAGGAGTTTTGCTATTTGGGAGCAAAATAACTGATGATGGACGAAGTAGAGAGGATATAAAATGTAGACTGGCAATGGCAAGGAAAGCGTTTCTGAAGAAGAGAAATTTGTTAACATCGAGTATAGATTTAAGTGTCAGGAAGTTATTTCTGAAAGTATTTGTATGGAGTGTAGCCATGTATGGAAGTGAAACATGGACGGTAAATAGTTTGGACAAGAAGAGAATAGAAGCTTTTGAAATGTGGTGCTACAGAAGAATGCTGAAGATTAGATGGGTAGATCACATAACTAATGAGGAAGTATTGAATAGGATTGGGGAGAAGAGAAGTTTGTGGCACAACTTGACCAGAAGAAGGGATCG
Source organism: Schistocerca americana (assembly GCF_021461395.2). Lineage (NCBI taxonomy): Eukaryota > Metazoa > Arthropoda > Insecta > Orthoptera > Acrididae > Schistocerca > Schistocerca americana. The sequence goes on from NC_060124.1 coordinate 36,774,862, forward strand.
GTTGGTAGGACATGTTCTGAGGCATCAAGGGATCACCAATTTAGTATTTGAGGGCAGCGTGGAGGGTAAAAATCATAGGGGGAGACCAAGAGATGAATACACTAAGCAGATTCAGAAGGATGTAGGTTGCAGTAGGTACTGGGAGATGAAGAAGCTTGCACAGGATAGAGTAGCATGGAGAGCTGCATCAAACCAGTCTCAGGACTGAAGACCACAACAACAACAACATGGAATATCGTCTCATTTATGTGACTGGATTCGTGATTTCCTGTCAGAGAGTCACAGTTCGTAGTATAACTGACGGAAAGTCATCGAGTGAAACAGATGTGATTCCTTGCGTCTCCCAAGGTTGTGTTATAGGCCATTTGCTGTTCCTTATCTATATAAACAATTTAGGAGACGATCAGACAAGCCGTCTTAGACTGTTTGCAGATGATGCTGTCGGTTATCGACTAGTAAAGTCATCATAAGATCAAAACAAATCGGAAGACGATGTAGAAAAGATATCTTTATGATGCAGAAATTGGCAATTGACTCTAAACAACGAAAAATGTGAGATCACCCGCATGAATGCTAAAAGGAATCCGTTAAACGTCGGTTATACGATAAATCAGTCAAATCTAAAAGCCGTAAATTCAACTAAATACCGAGGAATTGCAGTTACGAACGACTTAAATTGGAAGGAACACATAGAAAATGTTGTGGGGAAGGCTAACTAAAGACTGCCTTTTATTGGAAGGACACTAAGAAAATGTAACAGATCTACTAAAGAGGCTGCCTACACTACGCTTGTCCGTCCTGTTTTGGAATACTGCTGCGCAGTGTGGGATCCATACCAAATAGGATTGACGGAGTGCATCGAAAAAGTTCAAAGAAGGGCAGCACGTTTTGTATTATAGCGAAATATGGGAGAGAGTGTCACTGAAATGATACAGGATTTGAGGTGGACATTATTAAAAACAGGCGTTTTTCGTTGCGGCAGAATTTTCTCGCGAAATTTCATTACTGTTTGAATGCGAAAATATTTTGTTGACGTCGACCTACAGAGGGAGGAACGATCATCGTAATGAACCAAGGGAAATCAGAGCTCGCACAGAAAGATATAGCTGTTCGTTTCTTACGCGCGCTCTCCGAGATTAGAATAATAGACACTTAAATGTGAATTGCAGAGTATTCATGTGGATTTAGATGAAAGATAATATCTGTTCACATTTCACCCTAGTCGTAAAACTGTGGCATTAATAACGCCGTTATGAGGATGCACATTGGGTTTCTTTAAGTACATGTTGTAACCGTTGTTAGCATTAGTTTCTTTTGGGATTGAGCATAGTGTGTGTTGTTAGTCTAGAATACCCTTAAGGCGACAAGCACCTCATTATCAGCACCTCACTGAGTTCGAACGAGATCGTGTGATGGGCTACGAGAAGCTGGATGTTTCTTCTGCGATGTTGCAGAAAGACCTGGCAGGCATTCAAAAATGGTTCTGACAAGGGAACCTCCCCATCGGACCCCCCTCAGATTTAGTTATAAATTGACACAGTGGATAGGCCTTGAAAAACTGAACACAGATCAATCGAGAAAACAGGAAGAAGTTGTGTGTAACTATGAAAAAATAAGCAAAATATACAAACTTAGTAGTCCAAGTGTAAGATATGCAACATCAAGGACAATGTAAGCTGAAGAGCGCCGTGGTCCCGTGGTTAGAGTGATCAACTGCAGAACGAGAAGTCCTTCGAATAAAAATTTTACTTACTTTATTTTCGCAGAGTTACGATCTGACCGTTCATTCATTGACGTCTCTGTTCACTGTAATAAGTTTAGTGTCTGTGTTTTGCGACCGCACCGCAAAACCGTGCGATTAGTAGACGAAAGGACGTGCCTCTCCAATAGGAACCGAAAACGTTTGATCGCAAATTCATAGGTCAACCGATTCCTCCACAGGAAAACACGTCTGAAATATTCCATACGACACTGGTGATGGCATGTGCGTCACATTACAGGAATATGTTGTCGACCCACCTAACTTGCACACTTGGTGAATGGGTAAAAAGATTCTTCTACCTTGCCCGATTTAGGTTTTCTTGTGGATGTGATAATCACTCCCAAAAAAGTGATGAAAACATAAGAGTTTGTCACATAAATGGCAACAAATGAATGCAACAGTTTCACAGTCGCACAGTTTTCCCTGTGCTCTGTCAAAACATACGTTTTTAACGTTTTCAAGTTTTTCCGTGTCTAGACCGTCAAATCCTGCATGTGTTCAAGGAAATCTCAACATGTCCTGGAATTTTGGAGAGCGAAGTTGATCATGTCTGAGTGCATCAACTTTGATAATTGTCTTAAAATAAAAAATTAAAACTTTTCACTCGAGGGAGGACTGAACCAGGTACCTTCCGTTCCGTAGCTGCTCACGGTAACCACGGGACGACGGTGCTCCTCAGTGTGCACATACCTTGATGTGGCTTATCTTACACATGGACTACTCAGTTTGTATATTTTGCTTATTTTTTTCATAGTTCCATACAACTTCTTCCTGTTTTCTCCATTGATCTGTGTTCAGTTTTTCATGGCCTATCCCTGTGCCAACTTATAACTAAATATGAGGGGGGTGCGATGGGGAGGTTCCCTTGTGAGCACTATGGGACTTAACATCTGAGGTCATCAGTCCCCTAGACCTTAGAACTACTTAAACCTAACTAACCTAAGGACATCACGCACATCCATGCCCGAGGCAGGATTCGAACCTGCGACCGTAGCGGTCGCGCGGTTCCAGACTGAAGGGCCTAGAACCGCTCGGCCACTGCGGCCGGAGTTGGCAGGAATGCTGCCGCTATAATTACTGAGAGCGGTGGTCACGAGATTTTACTGTTGCCGGAAGATCGGGCTCCGGACGGGCACGTGGCAGTACCGAGAGGAAATGGCTCAAATGGTTCAAATGGCTCTGAGCACTATGGGACTCAACTGCTGTGGTCATAAGTCCCCTAGAACATAGAACTACTTAAACCTAAGTAACCTAAGGACATCACACACATCCATGCCCGAGGCAGGATTCGAATCTGCGACTGTAGCGGTCGTGCGGTTCCAGACTGTAGCGCCTTTAACCGCTCTGTCACTCCGGCCGGCACCGAGAGGAAAGACTGTCTTGTTCACCGTACGGATCTGGCGCGTAGTACTGCATCTGCAGTAGCAATTTGAGCAGCAGCTGGTACCACTACGACACAAAATGTTACATATCAGTTACTTGTAGGACAGGTTCTAGCCAGACGCCCTATAGCGTGCATTTCACTTTCCCCAAAACACCAACATTTGTGATTTCCGTGGTACCAAGCGAGAGCTGATTAGGGGGCATGGTGGACGTCTGTTGTGTTTACTAATGAAAGCTGGTTCTGCTTCGGTGCCAGCGATGGCCGTGTGCTGGTTAGAAGTAGGCCTGTTGGGGGCTTGCAAACAACGTGTCTGCGTGGTAGACACGCTGGACCCACACCTGGAGTATTGGTCTGGACTGCGATTTCGTATGAAAGCAGGAGCACTCTCTTGGTAATCTCACGCGCCCTGACTGCAAACTCGTCCCACACACTGACGCCCGGCAGCTGCGCAACACAATTAATGCACGTTTACATGCTTGTATTCCACATTTTGGCGCTTAATGTCAAGCATTTCACAGTTTCAATGCTTATTTCGTGCTTACATTAACCTGTGGTCTCGCAATGTTAATAACTTAAATAAGTTACCTAGACAAATTTATTCCCGAAATTTCATTGCTCTATATTAATTATTTTTTAGTACTGCGACTTTTTTTCCGACAGTGTATCATTGTAGCAAACCTATCTTCGGGCGATGCTTATGATGTTCAGAATTTCTACGTTTCGAATGCACCAGATCATCCTGAAGAATAAACATAATAATAAAATATAGGAATTGATATAAGAATAAAATACGAGGACATGAGAATTTAAAAAGACTGTACCCCCTGAAAATACCAGACTCGCATAAATTATGTAACTAATGTATGAAACTGTGAAATACGGTTGTAATTTTACAATTAACATAACGCTCTTTAATTGTGTATCTTGATAAGGAACGTTCGTGTAGTAAACTTCTAAAGACATGGACAGATAAACCAAATAGAAATTAAAATAAATAATCGAGTTTCGATCACAGAGCAGCCTCCACTTCGCCTGAGAGTACTTCCCTCTAAAAGAAATCGACGATAGGTCGAAAACTTTCACCGTCGTTTTCTCAGAAACGGTAGAGTGATTACGGATAAGGCGAGACACCTGTTGGCTTATTTTGACTCCTCTCCCACTGAGCAAATCTTTTGGGAAATCGAGTTGCCCTGTTCTCCTCGTTAGTGTAAAGTTGAAATTGATGTATCGTGTAAATGCCTAACTAGGACATTGATTTTGGGTAGCATTGTGAAGAGCGTGCGGTGCAATACTAGCATCTAGCATCCAAACTGAGACAATAAAAATATTCGCCGCTATGTAAGTGAAAAACAACATGATACTGAAAATTACGAAAGATGTCGCATCATAATATGGTTGGTTGGTTGGTTTGGGGAAGGAGACCAGACAGCGTGGTCATCGGTCTCATCGGATTAGGGAAGGATGGGGAAGGAAGTCGGCCGTGCCCTTTCAGAGGAACCATCCCGGCATTTGCCTGGAGTGATTTAGGGAAATCACGGAAAACCTAAATCAGGATGGCCGGACGCGGGATTGAACCGTCGTCCTCCCGAATGCCATCATAATATTACTCGTAAACATCTCATACTGTAGAAAACGCAAGTCAGAGGAATCCTCGTGTAGCAAGAAAAACCAGAAGCCTAAAATTCCGAAGCAGAGACAATGCTAGAGCCATGGCATGGTAAAAAAAAAAAAAGAAAAAAAGGAAGAAGTAGAAGAAGAAAAACCATTTCAAAGCGTTTATGTAGCTGGTCCCTTCGCGTATACAACGGGTAGTGACAGTCAATACTTCTATAACCACCATTGTCTACTGTGTGTAACCATTGCATTAAATACGAGGGTGAGTCAAATGGACGGCCGGAGTGGCCAAGCGGTTCTAGGCGCTACAGTCTGGAACCGCGCGACCGCTACGGTCGCAGGTTCGAATCCTGCCTCGGGCATGGATGTGTGTGATGTCCTTAGGTTAGTTAGGTTTAAGTAGTTCTAAGTTCTAGGGGACTGATGACCTCAGAAGCTAAGTTCCATAGTGCTCAGAGCCATTCTCCAATACTTCCACGACTGTGCGGCATTGTGGGGTGTCGGTTGTGGTCGGACCATTTGCACCATTTTGAGACAAATGAGAACCTTAAATTTGTAATAACAAATCGAAATTTTGCGCCGTTATCCTGCAAGTTGGTAAGCGTTCTACAAACAGCGTGCAGAATGGCCTGTAGGTGGCAGCATAATGCAGATGCACACACACCGTCGCAGTATCAGTATAAAGACGGCCGCCCCACTTGCGACTTGCACCAGGGAAGAACAGCGTTCTGTTGTTGTATGGTAGTGAAACATGGACTGTGGGAAAACCGGAACAGAAGAGAATCGAAGCATTTGAGATGTGGTGCTATAGACGAATGTTGAAAATTAGGCGGACTGATAAGGTAAAGAATGAGGGCATTCTGCACAGAATCGGAGAGGAAAGGAATATGTGGAAAACACTGATAAGGAGAAGGGACAGGATGATAGGAAATCTGCTAAGACATGAGGGAATGACTTCCATGGTGCTGGAGGGAGCTGTAAAGGTAAAAAGACCACTGGCGTACGTCCATGGACTGTCAGTACGAAAAATCAAATGGTTACATTCTCCGTGAAGAGGACGTCGAGTTCGAGCTACACTTAATTAATAGAAATAACATGAGGTCCAGGTTTTGCGGAATAGGTTAAAGTTTAAAGTAAGATGAATGAAATTCATAAAGTCAGCGTTTTAGAGACTCACAGGAACCTCGACAAAGCGATTACATTACTGAAAGCTCTTAAGCTGTATAGCGCACTAAGTTCGTAAAATGTGTGACCTCCTGATTCATCTTTTACTGATTTACGCCGTTAAAGGCCGCATAAGCCGCTTCGGCCGCTGCGAGCACCTCAAGGTCGGATCTTTGTACGCCCGTCGCGTGGCCGGTGTATTTCCAGAGAGAAAGGTGATAAGTAGTCTTCAGCTGAGAGGGAACATTAGCACGGCGACTGTGAATGCCTCGCGTGACTTTCTGATAAGCCGGATTACGTAAAGAACCAGGATGAACGGAGCGCGTCGCGCCCAAAGCCATTCGCTACGCCACAAGAAGTTCCTATTCACTCTTCAACACGCTCATTCTTTTAGTCTCTGTCTCGGTTGTGAATAGCAGTGCATCTTATGGAAATATATAGATTTAAGTCCCTGCTGTTACTATGTATGTTGCACGCTTCTACGCGGTCCACTCACCATCTCCTTTGTTCACCGTCAACGTGCAATAACCACTCACTGATGGCAGGAGACAACACTAGCTGCGGAGTGTATGTAAGCAGTGGAGGGTTGTAAAACGTGTCGGGGGGATGCGGGAAACAGTGCATCCGTTGTCGTAATGATGAAACGGAGAGGTTTATCTACCGTTCAAAAGGTCCAAGACGCTACTCCAGGCGGATGTAAAATGAACGTGCGCAACGGAAAATAATAAACGCCAAAATGAAGATTTGGCCCTGTCTGGCTACTCTATGAAGCATATCAGAGGATCTCTTAATTCTATAAATTACAATCTAAACATGAATGAATGATGAAGGCAAATAATCCTACTAAGTGATAAACGTTGTTCCTGCTTATATATTTACTGTAGATTAAAAAAAAAACCTTTATATTACAAAGTTTACATTTCCTAAGTAAAATTACTAATCAATTCGCTACGGTCGCAGGTTCGAATCCTGCCTCGGGCATGGATGTGTGTGATGTCCTTAGGTTACCACAGCAGTTACTTCCCATAGTACGCAGAGCCATTTGAATCATTTTTTTGAACTAATCAATTGCCCAACTCAGCCCCTTATTATGGCTATGCGATCTAATATCAATAACGCGAAATGACTGACATCATCCACGTACCAAACACTAGAAGACACTACTTTCAAAGATGATCTACGGTGCTGTGGAACCTCAGTGGAAATAAACTAACGTGATCACAGCCGTTTAGCTTTTGTAGTACTAGTAAGCCGAAGCAATTAGCGATTTCACCGTATGTACTGCGTGCGGTGCGTCGAATTGATGGTTCTCGTACTCGTCTGTGACGATGGAAGAACTCCAGCCACAAATAAACTCTTTCAAACACTAGGACGGCAGAAGGTGGTCCTCTGACTAATATACTCTAATACTGTCTTCTCCTCTCTGTGTTCTAGAGACGAGAAACGCGAACTCCCAGTCACAAGGACGGAGTTCAGATAACGTTTCAACATAAGCATACGCACAGGAAGTGCTCTCAATTACTGAACGCTGCGTACTCAACGACGACTTCCAACCCGGAGGTAAAGTCCAGAATCGTATACGTTCGCAACAGTACAGTGCCTAACTGTTCTAACTATAAACTCTCCTGAGAGCAAAGACAGCAAGTCTGTCTGTTCCAACAAAGCTGATACCAAGCGACCGTCACACACGGCCGCTCACAACGGAAGACATCGTCTCTCCACCGCTGGCTTCCCAGCAAGGCTCGGCTCCCCACCCTCGTAATACCGAAAACGTATTCCCGAAACCACGGAATATGCTCCCTCTCTACAGATTCTTCCGAACGCCGACCATCCATCTTTTAGTCTTTTGTCGTCCAGCGCGGAAAGTTTGGGAGCAAAAAGCTGTACTCGTACGATGGTACGCCTCTGAGTAAAAATCCTTGGAAATAACCGAGCATGCACGGTTTCCGAGGTGCCACTTCTTCGTTCCTCTCACCAGCGTCCAAGATTTTCAGCGTTCAGAAGTATTATCCGGTTATCCTTCCGGCCCCTACTACAATAGCGTCCAGCCGTCACCCCATTCTGCTTCAGAGCTCAGGTGCCACGACGTCTGTCGAGCTACTTCCTGTGTTTAAGCAGGACCAACACCTGTGCAGGCCTTCCAGCCAGAGCTTGAGTTCTGGCTGCCGTTTCATCTCCACTGGCGTTCCAACCTCTACTAGTATAGGCAATCATTCATTGCACCGTTTTTATAATACAGACACTCAGGCACCTTTCATGCAATAAGCGTTAACAATTATTTACAAGGCGTACGTGACAATGTCAGTCTCCTATATATATTCATAGACTACTGGCCATTAAAATTGCTACACGACGAAGATGACGTGCTACAGACGCGAAATTTAACCGACAGGAACAAGATGCTGTGATATGCAAATGATTAGCTTTTCAGAGCATTCTCACAAGGTTGGCGCCGGTGGCAACACCTGCAACGTGCTCACATGAGGAAAGTTTCCAACCGATTTCTCATACCCAAACAGCAGTTGACGGGCGTTGCCTGTTGAAACGTTGTTGTGGTGCCTCGTGTAAGGAGGAGAAATGCGTACCATCACCATACCGACTCTGATGAAGGTCGGATTGCAGCCTATCGCGATTGCGGTTTATCGTATCGCGACATCGCTGCTCGCGTAGGTCGAGATCCAATGAGTGTTAACAGAATATGGAATCGGTGGGTTCAGGAGGGTAATACGGAACGCAGTGCTGGATCCTAACGGCCTCGTATCACTAGAAGTCGAGATGACAGGCATCTTATCCTCAAGGCTGTAACGGATCGAGCAGCCACGTCTCGATCCCTGCGTCAACAGATGGGGACGTTTACAAGACAACAACCATCTGCACGAACAGTTAGATGACGTTTGCAGCAGCATGGACTATCAGCTCGGAGGCCATGGCTGCGGTTACCCTTGACGTTGCATCACAGACAGGAGCGCATGCGATGGTGTACTCAACGACGAACCTGGGTGCATGAATGGCAAAACGTCATTTTTTCGGGTGAATCCAGATTGTTTACAGCATCATGATAGTCGCATCCGTGTTTGTCGCCATCGCGGTGAACGCACATTGGAAGCGTGTATTCGTCATACTGGCGTATCACCCGGCGTGATGGTATGGGGTGCCATTGGTTACACCTCTTGTTCGCATTGACGTCACTTTGAACACTGGACGTTACATTTCAGATGTGTTACGACCCGTGTTTCGATCCCTGCGGATCCCTACATTTCAGCAGGATAATGCACGACCGCGTGTTGCAGGTCCTGTACGGGCCTTTCTGGATACAGAAAATGTCCGACTGCTGCCCTAGCCAGCACAGTCTCCAGATCTCTCACCAATTGAAAACGTCTGGTCAATGGTGGCCGAGCAACTGGCTCATCATAATACGCCAGTCACTACTCTTGATGAACTGTGGTATCGTGTTGAAGCTGCATGGTCAGCTGTACCTGTACACGCCATCCAAGCTCAATGCCCAGGTGTATCAAGGCCGTTATTACGGCCAGAGGTGGTTGTTCTGGGTGCTGATTGCTCAGGATCTATGCACCCAAATTGCGTGAAAATGTAATCACATATCAGTTCTAGTATAATATATTTGTCCAATGAATACCCGTTTATCATCTGCATTTCTTCTTGGTGTAGCAATTTTAATGGCCAGTAGTGTATAAACAATGTATAACCTATCACATGATACCTAATTGTATTTGTAAATCACGCTAAAGTATGTGGATGAGTTCTTCTAAGGTGCGAAATTATAGCCACCTTACGAAGGGCATGATCGTAGGCTTTTGGGCCAAGAGTGGAAGTATTCGCGAAATGGCTTAGAATGTAAACTGTTCGCGTGCCGCCATGCTTAAAGTATACCGTGGACGTAAAAATGGCGCTATCCAAAACGGGGGCCGAGGTAACTGTAGTGCACGACGGGCCATAAATGAACGACGGCTGCAGAGATGAGTACGGGCAGCTGACCGCCTATATAAACCAATGGTCTACTAACAGTGTCTCTTCAACGGCCATTTGGTGACCGTTGCTGCATAATGGACTCCGCGGCAGGTGCCTGGTTCATGCACCTATACTGACTGCTATTCATGGGCAACGAAGGCTGGAAGCTAAACGCCAGTACCGCATCTGGACGTCCGTTGAGGGGCGACAGGCGACCTTTTCAGATGAGTCACGTTTTATGCTCCATCGGGGAGATGGCTGTTGGCGTGTACGGCCCTGTAACAGTCGTCGGAAGGCTCCAGGCCGGAGGAGGGAACCTTATGGTCTGAGAAATGTTTTTGTTGTGTTCCCTGGGCGATCTCTTCTGTTGTGACTTGGCAAGACAGCCAAGTCACAATGAGAGGAAACCGAAAGGCACGCGTTAAGCTCACGCAGATTGGCGTGAGGTCTGGAACAGTTAAAGGAATTAATAGTAGCAAATAAAGTACGTAGTTGATGTAATACTTAACTTTAATCCACAATTGTAGAACATCTCTCTTGACGGTACATGTTATAACCACAATATAAAATAATATCAAATGCTATGGCGCCTTGCTAGGTCGTACAAAATGACGTAGCTGAAGGCTATGCTAACTATCGTCTCGGCAAATGAGAGCGTAGTTGTCAGTGAACCATTGCTATGAACGTCGGCTGTACAACTGGGGCGAGTGCTAGTAAGTCTCTCTACACCTGCCGTGTGGCGGCGCTCGGTCTGCAATCAGTGACAGTGGCGACACGCGGGTCCGGCGTATACTAACGGACCGCGGCCGATTTAAAGGCTACCACCTAGCAAGTTTGGTGTCTGGCGGCGACACCACATCTTCATTTTGAAAGGCACAATGGACAAACACAAGTACGCATCTATCCTTGGTGACAATGACCACCCCTTTGCAAAAACAGACATAATGTCTAATGGGATACTGCAATCACTGGTTATACAGTGTTAGTTATAATCCGTCTTAACTGCAAAAATGTTTATTCACACGACTGGTTTCAGTTCCTCTAGAACCATCTTCAGATCAGCAGTTTCGGTTAAAGGAGTAACCCGTCCACACACAGCAACCTTCACACGCAGCATGTGAAGATTGCTGTGTGTGGATGGGTCACACCTGCAACCGAAACTGCAGATGAAGATGGTTCCAGAGGAACCGAAACCGATCATGTGAATAAACATTTTTGCAGTAAAGACGGATTATAACTAACAATGTCGACCCCTATGCGCAGTTTGTCTTTACTCGGCACGATAGAGACTATCAACAGGACAATGCAACATGTCACACAGCGTGCAGTGTAAGATCGCGGATCGAGGAGCACCAGCATGAGTCTACCATACTTACCTGTCCACAGAGTTCCCCGAATTTCAACCTGGTCGAGAATCTGTGGGAGCACCTCGAGCGCGCTTTTGCACGTCTCACACGTCTTGCAGCAGTCCACGCTGCAAGAGGTTGTCATTCAGGCTTTTGACACGTGGTCACAGTAATGTGTCTGGACAGTGTATTACACTTTTGTACTAATTAAGCAGGCTATGCTGCAAAATGTAGTCATTCAGGCTTTTGACACGTGGTCACAGTAATGTGTCTGGACAGTGTGTTAGACTTTTGTACTAATTAAGCAGGCTATCCTGCAAAAGGTAGTCATTCAGGCTTTTGACGTGTGGTCACAGTAATGTGTCTGGACAGTGTATTACACTTTTGTTCTAATTAAGCGTGTAAGTAGGCTGTTTAGGTTTTCTTATTGGGAACGCCCCGTAGCGCTCTGTATGAAAATCACTGTCTGTGCTGTGTGCAGTCTGTGGCTAGTTTGCATTGTTGTCTGCCATTGTAATGTTGGACAGCTGGATGTTAACAGTGTGTAGCGTTGCGCAGTTGGAGGTGAGCCGCCAGCAGTGGTGGATGTGGGGAGAGAAATGGCGGAGTTTTGAAATTTGTAAGACTGGATGTCATGAACTGCTATATATATTATGACTTTTGATGACTATTAAGGTAAATACATTGTTTGTTCTCTATTAAAATATTTCATTTGCTAACTATGCCTATCAGCAGTTAGTGCCTTCCGTAGTGTGAATATTTTATTTAGCTGGCAGTAGTGGCGCTCGCTGTATTGCAGTAGTTCAAGTAACCAAGATTTTTGTGAGGTAAGCGATTTGCCAAACGTATAGGTTAACGTTAGTCAGGGCCATTCTTTTGTAGGGATTTTTGAAAGTCAGATTGCGTTGCGCCAAAAAATATTGTGTGTCAGTTTAAGCACAGTCATGTATAATATTTCTAATGGGACGTTTCATATGGCGACCCTGCCAGGATACTTCACTGGAATCTTCTGATTTTTTCTTGTAGTTTGTGTAATTAATGTAGCTTTTGTTTATTGCTAGTGCGTAATTGTAGAGAGAATCTCCTTTGTAGTTGCAGTCTTTCACTGTTGTACAGTAAAACAGTTGTGGCATGCATGTAGATTTGCACCAAGTATTTCACAGCTGCACTTGCAATTAACTAGATATTATTTTCAGTGCTATGTTAATGTGTGCTCTTATTTTTGCTCTTCAAATTGTGCTTTTCTGTGTTATCGTGTGAAATATTGTGACAATAATGGCGTGTGAAAAACGTAACACTAGGCTTCAAAGTAAACTGAGAAATAATAGTGACGACGAGCGTAGCTTACCAGCACCACTGTGTAATGAATTAACAGACATTCAAAGTAGTAATTTGGTAACTGTGCATAGGGAAATGGAGCGGGCATCAAATAATGGTGTAGACAGTGAAACAGGTAGTGAACAGGGAAGCATTATCGATCGATCGGTCGGCAACAGCTCGCCTCAGGAATCGGGAATGACAGAACACAATATTGCAAATACTATTGACTCAGGTTTTGAGTTCTCACCGTTTTCTCAAATGAGTCAAGACACATTTTCCGCTTGTCAAAGTGTGAATGTTGCCGGTGCAAATTCACTGCCGAAAAGCACTCAGGAACATGTTTCAGACACCAGTGCATTGTTATTACAATTAATGCAACAAATGGGACAAAAGCTTCAAAAGTTAGACACAATGGAACAAAATCAGAGATAAACACAGCAAAAGCTTCAAAAGTTAGACACAATGGAACAAAATCAGAGATAAACACAGCAAAAGCTTCAAAAGTTAGACACAATGGAACAAAATCTTCGGAAGTTAGACACCATGCTTGAACAAACACATGAAGATTTAACTACTGAGTTACATAACATTGAATCGAAACATCAAAAAGTCTGTAATGACGTAAAAACACAAATTTGTGAGCATTTTCAACCTATTTTTTCGTGGCATGAAAATGCATTACAGAATCACGAAGCAGCCATAAAAGAACTGAAAACTGTTGTTCATGAAAATCATGAGACATTGCAAGCTAAAACTGACTCAGTTGCATCTACCGATTCGGTTACGCAACTTGCAAAAACTCACGAAAACTTAAAGGACACAGTAGATACTCTGAAAATTGGTTCAGAAAGACACATGGAGGAAATTAGTTCATTATCAGAGAAAGTAGTCGAACTTCTGGGTCAGCTAAATAATTTATCTACAAGGGTAGATGATGATCTGAATGACACAAAACCTGTAGCCTTCACTGACACTGAAGAGTCTGAACAAATTAGAAAATTCAAACAACATCAAAACCAAATCAATACACAGTACAGAAGAGAAATTCGGGTAGTACAAGATCAGTTGGCACAAGTAATACAAGAATTACATATTTCAGAGGACACTCGCGCTCCAACACGGGAAGAGGAACTTAGAAATACGGAAAAGTCACAAAATAATAACACAGGGCATTTCCGAAATTATGAAAGAAATTGGCAAGGTGCACCGAACTTTGAGATGGAACCGCCGACACGACGTAACAATGACCGATATGCGACTCGCCGACATGATGATTTTGACTATAAGCTGTTTATTACTACACGTAAATTCAAAGCATTTAAGAATTCCGGCAACAACATTCATCCACAAGCGTGGCTCCATCAATTCTCTCATTGTTTTCCTCCCAACTGGTCATTAGAGCACAGATTAGAATTTATGTGTGGCTATTTAGAGAATGGACCATCTGTAGGAATGCGATCGGTCATTCATGATTGCCACAGTGAAGGAGAATTTTATCATGCCGTCCTCTCAGCATATTGGTCTCAAGCTACACAAGACCGAGTAAAACATAGCATCATAATGATGAAACATTTCGAACAATCTGAATTCTCCAGTCTTGTGAAATATTTTGAAGACATGTTGCACAAGAATCAGTACTTATCAAACCCATACAGCCCCTCAAAACTCATCCGCATTTGCTTAATCAAATTACCTGAACATTTACGACATATCATTTTGGCAGGACGTTGCAAAGACGACATTGAAGCTTTTCACAGACTCTTACAAGAATTAGAAATTGACACTGACAATCGCAGAACGCGAAAACAGGAACACAACAATTACAGGTCACATCCATCGCAATTCCACGATGAAAGAAATAACTGGACACAACAAGGCTATTCTCACAACACAAATCGTGACCAAAACAGACACCACCCGTATGATAACCGTTGGCAGAGTAGTAATAATTACAGGGAAAGATCACCTCTCCACAGTAGTGACTATCACAGAGACAATCAGAGAAACAGACAATATGGGAACCAAAATAATTATTATCAAGGGAGACAGAATAACGTTAGACGTAACGGTTCAGCGCGCAGTTACGATTCCGGGAGAAATTCTCCACCACGTGACCGACAAGAAAGAAACTGTGGAATCTACCGACATGACGACAGACGATATAATCATAACGACAGACCTGAATTTCATCAGAACTGGCGGGATTCAAACAGGGCTGGGCCCTCTCGACAAGGTGAATTTGTAGAAGCTAGATCTCCTAATCCCAATAACAACGCACGCCAACAAAGAGACAGCAGACAATGACTCGCACCGCAAGTAGCCACCTGCGCTGGCTGGCTCAGAGAAAAATAACATAGACGCTAACCTTGAGAAAAATTTGAGCATTCTTTACCGATGTACTATATACCACTTGATAATTCCGTTGAAGCTGGAGCTCTGCATTCTATGAAGATTAAAGGATTGCACCACATTTCACATGTAAAACCGTTTATTGAGAGATAATCTACTTTTTAACTTTGTCTTTGCTATAAAATTTTTCACTTCACGTTACTAGTACAATTTGTCACACTGAGAAACTGCAACAATGTTTTGAAGTTAACTATCCAGTCTAGAACCTAGGGAACATATTTAGGCAGTATTTACGAGTGCATTGAACAGACGACACAGTGTTATTGTGTGTGTACATTCTTGCTCGTTAGTTCCACGATTACGTAACGACTATAAGGCTCACATGCTTAAAACATGTACCGGTAGTGCTAATGAGATTTTAATGCAACATTTTGGTTTACTTGAAAATACATTCTGGATTTAAAGTACTTTCTGTGAGATACCAGATGACACAGTGGTTAGTTTATGTGACAGCTACATGATTTTATCACGACGCTACTAATGAGTGACAATTTACAATGTTGCTTTTGCGATGTTTCTGTTTTATATCTGCACAGCTTTTCTGTATAAATCTGGAAAGTAAAACATGTTTCAGTAGTAACTTTTTTGGTATAGCTACAATGAGACAGCCTTCTCTGTAGCACAACAATACGTTACAGCACAGTACTTTCTTCTTCACAGTAAGGTACGTAATAACTACGATATCTATACGCAAAGCATCTCACTTTTGTTTATGATGAGGTATGTACATTGACTTCAGCTGAAATTTGCTTGCAGAGGACGATAACTAAGACAAAAAAATGGCTCTGAGCACTATGGGACTCAACATCTTAGGTCATAAGTCCCCTAGAACTTAGAACTACTTAAACCTAACTAACCTAAGGACATCACACACACCCATGCCCGAGGCAGGATTCGAACCTGCGACCGTAGCAGTCCCGCGGTTCCGGACTGCAGCGCCAGAACCGCTAGACCACCGCGGCCGGCATAACTACGACGCTTCCACAGAATTATCTTACAGCAAGACGCACATTTTTCGCTACAGGACACGCATTTGAGTGATTAATTTTGTACTTAAAACATTTGTTTTTAAAGATTTTTGAATTACAATGATATAAAGGTTTTCCGTGATACATTTCTTTCCATTGCTGCAATCTGTAACACCTGAGGGTATAATTACATTAACCTTCAGGGGGGTACACGCCTACTTTGTGTACCATGTGTTTGGCAAGCACAAGGAGCCCTAGCTAATACGGTATTTGCTTATACAACTTTACACATCGGTACCATACTTCTCTAACACTGAGTTACACAGCTATCTGATTATTTAACAGAGAAACAAACATTTTTTTTACTACGTCAGTGACAAATGTTTACGCAATTACACAGTTGGATAACCTCACGCTTATGAAATTGTATTTTGTCTGTACTGTGTGAACTGTTCATATTTTTTCGGAACCATTGTGATATTATGAGAGCTTTGAATGATGTATTTGGTATGGGCTCATGATTTTTAAAGTATGTTTGAGGTAGATGACACTATTGAAATGAGCAGAGAATTTTTTTTAGGTTTTGACATTATTCAGAAAGCTATGACATTTTTGAGATTTTACTGAGGTGTTATGATGTTATTTTCACGACGCCGATGTGTATTATGCTGTTGAGGTATGTTTATGATAAATAAAATGATGCTACCATAAATGAGGAATTTGATTATGCTACGTATTTATTTTGATGAAATACTGAAGAAGTGTCAACGAATACGTATATGAATAATGAGTAATGGTTAGGGAGTCTGATTTGTGGAAAAGGATGTTGGAAACCAAGAATCTTACTTTAAGAGTTATGAAATGTGTATAAATGTGCGAATGTATCACAGTGCCAACGAAAACTTTTTGAACACTGTTATATTCATGGGATTTTGTTTCTACACATTTGCAACCCAAATTCTCGACCTGTGAAATTTTTATATGAGACTGTCACTGTAATGCTAGCTGGTGTCGTAAATATTTCAGTAAGAAAGTTAAGTGACCACCTTCGCGTAATGAGTCATGGGCACCCAGCTGCGTGACAGCCACCTGGAAAAAAGCCATTAGTGTGTGCCTTTCAGAGGCACAGGTGGAGAAAAAAAGGGGCCATTATCCTCGCTATTGACATTTCTTTGTAGAAAGCATCGCAATTACGACACCCCCAAACTTGAAAACATATGATAACATTGTAGAGGTCTTAATTTATGATATTTACTAAAATGCCTAATGAAATGATGAGAAACATTTTTACATCTATTGTCTTTCTAGTTGTGAGATTGCTCAATTTGTTTAGTATCTCGTTTCTAGCTGCACTACTGCACTGGTTAAAATAAATTTTTATAGATGTACTAATATAGATATTTTCTGTCTACAAATCCAGTAAATAATAATTTTGTGATACTTCCAAAAAAAAAATGAGGGAGCACAAAAGGACATTTCCCTTCACAGGAACTGCATACATAATTTTCTTTTCAAGTAATTGGTAATTTATTTCATAGAGTACGTTTTTGTGGTGCACCACTTTAATGACATAGATATTAAGATGTGAATAGACATTTCCCTTATCTACATTGTTGTCTTTAGTGTACTATTTTCTCTGCTTGAGCTTTGTCATGTTTAGGTATAAGTTATTGCATTTGCTGCTGCTGTGTACTAGGCATAGTGCTACTGAATTTCACTTTGTATTACTCTGTTAAGCCAGTTTTACTACTGATTTATTTTTCTTGTTGCTGCACATTGGCTCATATTAGTTGTAATGTTGCATTTGCTTGGTAATTTAGATTTACTGTAGCTTAGTTTGCATTTTTTTCATTGCTGTTTGTATTAATTGTTTTGTGCTGCTGCATTGCCTCGTCCCTTAGTTTATGCATCTGAGCTCAGTAGATTTAAGTTAGCTTAAGAGGGAGTAGACTATATAAGAGAATGAGTTGCGATGCATTGGAAGAAATGCATTGAGAAGTTATATGAAAAAAGTACAGAAAGCAGGTATAGATAGGACTTTTTGGAAATAATGAAGAACGAAGGGAGATCTCTGAGAAGTAAAGAAAGTTTTGTTTGCAAAATACTGCAGTAAAACAAACCCTATCCTTTCCTTGTGTTATCCCACTATGTGTTTGTGTACCCTTGGGCATTTTTGTTCTTCCTGTCTTTATGTGTTTATCTGATGAGAGTTACATTGTAGAATTTTTCTGATAATATCTTATTTACTTTGTAAAGATATTTAGACATTATTTATTCTGTTTTGTTGCTCATATGTGAAGATGATGTTTCAAAAGTTATTCTGATCTTTATGTATTTACTTATGTCATAATTCTAGTAAACACTGATGTATATGTTTATTTCTATTCTTTTGTAAAGCCTGTGTTACTACAACTGTTATCTGTACTGTTATGTTCTTTAATGATGTATTTTGTACCTTTGTAATTGTATTCTTATATTGTAAATTTATAATTGTATAGACACCAGTCCTTCAAATTAAGTATCATTTCAATGCACATATTTCTGTTGGTCATAGTATATGGACAATATGTGAGAAGTAGGGACTGTTAGTGTTTGGACTTGTGTTGATAATTCAGCAAGGGACTGGTTTACATCATTGCTGGTTCTAAGGAAAATTCAAAAACTTTGTGAGTGCACAAATGGTGGTTTATGGACTTGCTATATTCTCCGCAAGACTCTTCGATGGTGATTGTGCACCTGCACAGTCGCAACAGATGGTTGCTGGCCGTCTCTACAAGGACTACAATGGGTCTGCACCTTTGATGACCCACCAATACCATTATTTCTACAAGGACAGCAGTGACTCTGCACCTTTGATGACCCACCAATACCATTATTTCTACAAGGACTACAATGGGTCTGCATCTTTGATGACCCAGCATTACCATTATTTCTACAAGGACTACAGTGGGTCTACACTTTTGCCGACTCACCAGTACCATTATTTCTACAAGGACTGCAGTGGGTCTGCACCTCTGGTGGCCCACCAATACCGTAATCTCTACCAGGACTACAGTGGGTCTGCTCTTTGATGATCTACCTACCAACATTCTCCAAATCTTCGACTGACTCTGCTGTGGGTTTGCACTGTTGTGGCCCATTACCTGTCTGCATGTCAAGAGTCAGCACTGTCTTTCCGTTGGAAGGACAACACTACCTCTTCAAGACTCCATGGAATTCCACTACTTCCGTGTGCATTTTCTTTTACTGCTCAGACTTTGAGAAAAACACTGCTATTTTACTGTGATGAATGATCTGAACTGTCTTTATGGCCTGTGAGAAAATTTTAGCTTTTGACCAATATTGTATCAATAAGTGTGTGCATTTGATTTCTTTATTATTGTAATTGTAAAAAAAATTTTAACAAATTTGTATTGGCCAGTGCCCAAAACAATTTGTAAAATTTTTTGTGGGGAGCATGGGGGCTATGTAAGTAGCCTGTTTAGGTTTTCTTATTGGTAACGCCACATCGCTCTGTATGAAAATCACTGTCTGTGCTGTGTGCAGTCTGTGGCTAGTTTGCATTGTTGTCTGCCATTGTAGTGTTGGGCAGCTGGATGTTAACAGCGTGTAGCGTTGCGCAGTTGGAGGTGAGCCGCCAGCAGTGGTGGATGTGGGGAGAGAAATGGCGGAGTTTTGAAATTTGTAAGACTGGATGTCATGAACTGCTATATATATTATGACTTTTGATGACTATTAAGGTAAATACATTGTTGGTTCTCTATTAAAATCTTTCGTTTGCTAACTATGCCTATCAGTAGTTAGTGCCTTCCGTAGTTTGAATATTTCATTTAGCTGGCAGTAGTGGCGCTCGCTGAATTGCAGTAGTTCAAGTAACCAAGATTTTTGTGAGGTAAGTGATTTGTGAAACGTATAGGTTAATGTTAGTCAGGACCATTCTTTTGTAGGGATTTTTGAAAGTCAGATTGCGTTGCGCCAAAAAATATTGTGTGTCAGTTTAAGCACAGTCATGTATAATATTTCTAAGGGGACGTTTCAGGCGGTCTACGCTGCAAAAGGTAATCATTCAGGCTTTTGATGTGTGATCACAGTAATGTGTCTGCACAGTGTATTACACTTTTTTACTAATTAAGCGGTCTACGCTGCAGAAGGTAGTCATTCAGGCTTTTGACACGTGCCCATAGTAATTTGTGTGGATAGTGTCTTACACTTTTGTACCAATTAAGACTAATAAATAGCAGACTGCCTCGAATCAGAGGGGTAGTAATGAAAGGAAATGTCTCCTTACACTGTCATCACAATTGGAAGCTGAAAATCACTTCGTCAACGGAATTAAATAGTGTACCGCACTTACAGATTACGTTTTCCATTAACGTGTAATTAACCAGTAAAATCAAAACTGATGAATGTAGGCTGTGATTTTTCGAAACATTGACTGATTATCTAGATGACACCAAACTCGTGCCGTATCTTGCCAACTTGTCTTTAGTTACTGGATTCCTTTATGTTGCTATTCGGTGATCGATTTCACCCAAATCAGGGGAGGCATACAGACGGAGTCTCTCACAAACCCCCCGCGCAACAAAAAAATCTCGTGTCTTGAGAGGAAGTGATTGTGGTGGCCAAGGGTGCAGTGCGAAGTCCGCACACGCTTGACGTTGAAGGAAGTGCCATGACATATTCTCGACTACATCACGCCCCACAGCTGCAAGTCAGCTGCACCTGCTGAAACGCTGAAAGCAAAACCATTCGAAGAAGGAGAGAGCGAACGAGAGAGCTAGCTACGTTAGAAGGAGTCCAATTGGCAACTGGTGCCACGGTAAACTTTTAGTTTTCCACGAATAAGTTTAAATTCACCACAAATGTCTGTCTTAATTTATGTGGCATATATTGTTCTGACGTAACCAGAAGCGCCGGAACCAAGAACGTAAGGCTCTGAGTACTATGGGACTTAACTTCTGGGGTCATCAGTCCCCTAGAACTTAGAACTATACTCCTGGAAATGGAAAAAAGAACACATTGACACCGGTGTGTCAGACCCACCATACTTGCTCCGGACACTGCGAGAGGGCTGTACAAGCAATGATCACACGCACGGCACAGCGGACACACCAGGAACCGCGGTGTTGGCCGTCGAATGGCGCTAGCTGCGCAGCATTTATGCACCGCCGCCGTCAGTGTCAGCCAGTTTGCCGTGGCATACGGAGCTCCATCGCAGTCTTTAACACTGGTAGCATGCCGCGACAGCGTGGACGTGAACCGTATGTGCAGTTGACGGACTTTGGGCGAGGGCGTATAGTGGGCATGTGGGAGGCCGGGTGGACGTACCACTGGATTGCTCAACACGTGGGGCGTGAGGTCTCCACAGTACATCGATGTTGTCGCCAGTGGTCGGCGGAAGGTGCACGTGCCCGTCGACCTGGGACCGGACCGCAGCGACGCACGGATGCATGCCAAGACCGTAGGATCCTACGCAGTGCCGTAGGGGACCGCACCGCCACTTCCCAGCAAATTAGGGACACTGTTGCTCCTGGGGTATCGGCGAGGACCATACGCAACCGTCTCCATGAAGCTGGGCTACGGTCCCGCAACCCGTTAGACCGTCTTCTGCTCACGCCCCAAACATCGTGCAGCCCGCCTCCAGTGGTGTCGCGACAGGCGTGAATGGAGGGACGAATGGAGACGTGTCGTCTTCAGCGATGAGAGTCGCTTCTGCCTTGGTGCCAATGATGGTCGTATGCGTGTTTGGCGCCGTGCAGGTGAGCGCCACAATCAGGACTGCATACGACCGAGGCACACAGGGCCAACACCCGGCATCATGGTGTGGGGAGCGATCTCCTACACTGGCCGTACACCACTGGTGATCGTCGAGGGGACACTGAATAGTGCACGGTACATCCAAACCGTCATCGAACCCATCGTTCGACCATTCCTAGACTGGCAAGGGAACTTGCTGTTCCAACAGGACAATGCACGTCCGCATGTATCCCGTGCCACCCAACGTTTTCTAGAAGGTGTAAGTCAACTACCCTGGCCAGCAAGATCTCCGGATCTGTCCCCCATTGAGCATGTTTGGGACTGGATGAAGCGTCGTCTCACGCGGTCTGCACGTCCAGCACGAACGCTGGTCCAACTGAGGCGCCAGGTGGAAATGGCATGGCAAGCCGTTCCACAGGGCTACATCCAGCATCTCTACGATCGTCTCCATGGGAGAATAGCAGCCTGCATTGCTGCGAAAGGTGGATATACACTGTACTAGTGCCGACATCGTGCATGCTCTGTTGCCTGTGTCTATGTGCCTGTGGTTCTGTCAGTGTGATCATGTGATGTATCTGACCCCAGGAATGTGTCAATAAAGTTTCCCCTTCCTGGGACAATGAATTCACGGCGTTCTTATTTCAATTTCCAGGAGTGTACTTAAACCTAACTAACCTAAGGACATCACACACATCCATGCCCGAGGCAGGATTCGAACCTGCGACCGTAGCGGTCTCGCGGTTCCCGACTGCAGCGCCTAGAACCGCTCCGCCACCCCGGCCGACAAGAAGAACTTAAGACTAAAGAAGGCGGTGAAACGACGTCTGCCAATAGCGCGCTGGTTAGGACAGCACCACGATAGGAGCAGCCTGTATAGGAAGAGAATATAAGCGCCGGTTCTGCCAGCTTCGGCCGGACATTAGTGGACAGTATTAGCACGGCCTAGCAGAGAGTTCTCCGAGAACATTGCATACAGCCAAGGACTTTGAATTACATTTCAGGCGACACTTGCTGTACGTACAAGTGAAATATTGCCAATCTTCTTATTCGAAATAAAACTAGTAATGTTATTTGTTTGAATTGTGGTATAGTATTCCGAGAACGTAGCAGCCTTTACGCACCCTATACGAGACGAGTGGGCAAGAACTCACATATGCGAGGGGCGTTCAGAAAGTAAGCTCCGATCGATCGCGAAATGGAAACGACTATGAAAATCCGATAAAGCTTTGCACAGATGTGTTGGGTAGTGTCTCTAGTATAACCCCAGTTAGCATCACGTCGCTCTTCTCATTTCTGAGCTCGCAGTGAGTGCGTAAAGATGTCTAGAAAATAGTGTCTGCCACCAAGTACGAGGGCCTGGTGAGAAATTTCGCCTGAAGCTATGCAGCTAACATTACATAACTGTCGTGCTGTTTCTTCTTCAAGACAATTCTCAGCCGCATTCTGCAGGGGCAATGAAGATGCTCCTGCATCGTTTTCAAATGGAAATGTGAGATTACCCACAATACAGTCCGCAATTGTCTCCCCCTGAGTTTCATCTCTGGTCACATGAACCGCTGTCTTTGAAGACAACATTTTGACACAGACAACGAGGTGTAGGCCAGCGTGGAGAATTGGCGGAAAGCACTGGCGGCTGCCTTCTATGATGAGGCTATTGAAAAGTTGGTACAACGCTATGACAAAAGTCTAAGTCAGATCGGCGACTACGTAGAGAAGTAGCTGAAAGGTGTAGCTAATTGTTACAAGTAAAACATTTCTGATGTTCACTGTGGTTTCAATTTGGCAATCAATCGGAGCTTACTTTCTGAACAGGCCTCGTATAATCTTGTGAAATCGCATCAGTCTTTTTGAAACAACCAGAACAATAAACCTCTGAACGCTCACCGCTTTCTTAGAAGCCCCCCGGCTCTCCCCAACAGATCAAAACTGTATGTAATATACAGGCTGTGCTAAAAAAAATAGGGAAACACCAAAAAGCAACATATTTCCACGCCTAATACTAGTTAGGAAAACCGTTGGCATTCTCAACAGCTTTCTGTCGTCTAGAGATGGATAAATATACGTCCTGTAAGGTTTACAGGGAAATCTTATACCATTCCTCCTGCAAAATAGTGGCACGTTCTGCTAACGGTGATGGATAGCGACCACAGATCATTCTCTCCAAAGTAGATCGCAATAGCTGCATACTACTGAGATTTGGTGGTTCTGGTAGTCTTGGGGACATGGGGCTATTCATACTCGTGCTCACAAAACCAGTCCTGCACTATGTGAGCTGCGCGAACAGGGTCTTGTCCTCTCGAAACACAACGTTACCACTGATGAACAGGCATTGTAACCTGAGGTGGACCTTACCAGCCAAAATGGTTGCATATGGTTCAAATGGCTCTGAGCACTATGGGACTCAACTTCTGAGGTCATTAGTCCCCTAGAACTTAGAACTAGTTAAACCTAACTAACCTAAGGACATCACACACATCCATGCCCGAGGCAGGATTCGAACCTGCGACCGTAGCGGTCTCGCGGTTCCAGACTGCAGCGCCTAGAACCGCACGGCCACTTCGGCCGGCAAAATGGTTGCATAAACCTGGACAGTAATGTGACCTTGCAGAGTAATCAAAGGCATGGTGGAATATCACTATATGGCTGCCCAAATTATCACCGTCACGTTTCACTCTTAGGACGAAAACTCCTCCTGAAGTTGGAAACAATGTGCAACAAGAATCATCCGATCATGTTCTAGCAATACCACCACTTGCAAAGTAGGATAGAAATCAGATTAATAAAATTTATCACGCAGCATATGTTCGCTTTAATGGGCAACAACGAAGTTATTGACTGTGGATGGTATCGTCAGAATGGAAATAATGAAGTCACTGTAAAAAAGTCATTAAGTTTGGCACTTATTTTGAATGGATTCCCACGTAGATTTCGTCGAAGTTGTTATGGCTCATCTAGTTGATTTTAGGGTGATTCCACTGTGACTCCTAGAAGGTCCAGATCTGTATTTTAGCAATATTTGAAGGCCTAACAAATGCGTTTTTCAGGAAATTCTTAATGATCAAACAATCCCAGATCAGAACAATGGTATGGTAGAAATAATTTTTGACTTGGTGTTCACGAACCACATTTTTATTAAACTTCTTGTAAATTCCTATATACTTCTTCTTAATTGTCACATCATCAAGAAAACAGTTTAGTATCAATCTTCATACATTTAATTACCACTTTAACCAAACACAAGACTTGACTGTTCTTTTACAAAGCGAAATAACAACTTAACTTCTGCAAAGTGAAACAAAGACTGCTCGCTGTGCGCATTCGCACCA
The DNA here is from genome assembly GCF_021461395.2 of Schistocerca americana. NCBI lineage: Eukaryota > Metazoa > Arthropoda > Insecta > Orthoptera > Acrididae > Schistocerca > Schistocerca americana. The sequence continues at coordinate 36,799,881 of NC_060124.1, forward strand.
AAACGGTTACAAGTAAGTCGAAGATTATGACAGTCTCACAGAAATGAATACACACAAGAACCATATCACTGTAATACAGGGTGTTACAAAAAGGTACGGCCAAACTTTCAGGAAACATTCCTCACACACAAATAAAGAAAAGATGTTATGTGGACATGTGTCCGGAAACGCTTAATTTCCATGTTAGAGCTCATTTTAGTTTCATCAGTATGTACTGTACTTCCTCGATTCACCGCCAGTTGGCCCAATTGAAGGAAGGTAATGTTGACTTCGGTGCTTGTGTTGACATGCGACTCATTGCTCTTCAGTACTAGCATCAAGCACATCAGTACGTAGCATCAACAGGTTAGTGTTCATCACGAACGTGGTTTTGCAGTCAGTGCAATGTTTACAAATGCGGAGTTGGCAGATGCCCATTTGATGTATGGATTAGCACGGGGCAATAGCCGTGGCGCGGTACATTTGCATCGAGACAGATTTCCAGAACGAAGGTGTCCCGACAGGAAGACGTTCGAAGCAATTGATCGGCGTCTTAGGGAGCACGGAACATTTCAGCCTATGACTCGCGACTGGGGAAGACCTAGAACGACGAGGACACCTGCGATGGACGAGGCAATTCTTCGTGCAGTTGACGATAACCCTAATGTCAGCGTCAGAGAAGTTGCTGCTGTACAAGGTAACGTTAACCACGTCACTGTATGGAGAGTGCTACGGGAGAACCAGTTGTTTCCGTACCATGTACAGCGTGTGCAGGCGCTATCAGCAGCTGATTGGCCTCCACGGGTACACCTCTGCGAATGGTTCATCCAACAATGTCAATCCTCATTTCAGTGCAAATGTTCTCTTTATGGATGAGGCTTCATTCCAACGTGATCAGATTGTAAATTTTCACAATCAACATGTGTGGGCTGACGAGAATCCGCACGCAATTGTGCAATCACGTCACCAACAAAGATTTTCTGTGAACGTTTGGGCAGGCATTGTTGGTGATGTCTTGATTTGGCCCCATGTTCTTCCACCTACGCTCAATGGAGCACGTTATCATGATTTCATCCGGGATACTCTACCTGTACAACTAGAACATGTGCCTTTACAAGTACGACACAACATGTGGTTCATGCACGATGGAGCTCCTGCACATTTCAGTCGAAGCGTTCGTACGCTTCTGAACAACAGATTCGGTGACCGATGGATTGGTAGAGGCGGACCAATTCCATGGCCTCCACGCTCTCCTGACCTCAACCCTCTTGACTTTCATTTATGGGGGCATTTGAAAGCTCTTGTCTACGCAACGCCGGTACCAAATGTAGAAATTCTTGGTGCTCGTATTGTGGACGGCTGTGATACAATACGCCATTCTCCAGGGCATCAGGGATTCCATGAGACGGAGGGTGGATGCACGTATCCTCGCTAACGGAAGACATTTTGAACATTTCCTGTAACAAAGTGAAGTCACCCTGGTACGGTCTGTTGCTGTGTGTTTCCATTCCATGATTAATGTGATTTGAAGAGAAGTAATAAAATGAGCTCTAACATGGAAAGTAAGCGTTTCCGGACACACGTCCACGTAACATATTTTCTTTCTTTGTGTGTGGGGAATGTTTTCTGAATGTTTGGCCGTATCTTTTTGTAACACCCTGTATATCGATACATCGGAGTACCTATACATTAACAAAACCAATTGTGAATATTCTCACAAAAATATGTCTGTTACTTCGTAGAAAAGTAGTACGACATTACTGGTATCGAGAACTGGGGTTGGAGTGCCGTAATGGTCACGTAAATAAAGAACCATTACAGTGTGACATTCTTGCATTACTCAATTGTCCAGGTCTTATGGCTTTGGCAGCGCATATTTTCCTGTTACGGGCTTTTAGATCACCGATGAATTGTTTTGGAATTCCATCTCGTCCTCCGATTCCCTGCTTATGTAGCTCCCTGCGTGTTGTTTTAGTACTGATAGGGTTCGCAGTTGCGCCAGCTACTTTTGCGGTTGTCCTCTTTCTCTTCTTCACAATCCTCTTCACTGACTGTCCGTCACGATCTCTCAACACACACATTCGTTCGCGTTGTGACATAATGGATGATGTTTTTTCCGCTTTCACCGTATGCGGTGCAAATCTTCGATAAGGTGGCTCTTCAAACTGCATTTGGACTGTAGAACGATTCTACTGCGCCGACATACATCTCGCGTTAAGATCAGGAATATAAGATAAAAGAAATTAGAGCTCACACGGAAACGTATAGACGTCTTCTTCGCTCGCTGTATTTGCGAGTGGAGTAGGAAATGAAATGATTAGTAGTCTAGTGTACGGCACCGCACGTTAATCTGATTGGCTGCTCAATTTCTCGACTGTTATGATCCTATTATTTCCTTAATACACGTAGTCGCTGATGATAAGCACCAGGGGCATCATGAATGGTTTCTTGCAATGAGCCTTGATTGTATCATTTAACATGACGATCTGCACGAAACAAGGTGCAAATTAGAAATGCCAACCAAACAGTCACCTCATCTTCACTTCTGTTGTTTCCAGTAACAATGCGTGGAGAGTATCGTGTATTTGCCCGCCCGGTTGGCCGTGAAGTCTAACGCGCGGCTTTCCCCACTGGGAAAGAGCATCTGGTCCCCGGCACGATACGCCCGGTGAGCCGGCCAGTCTGTGGATGGGTTTTAGGCCGTTTTCCATCTGCCTCGGCGAATGCAGGCTGGTTCCCCTTATTACACCTCAGCTACACTATGTCGGCGATTGCTGCACAAACAAGTTCTCCAAGTACGCTACACCACCATTACTCTACCACGCAAACATAGGGGTTACACTTGTCTGGTGTGAGACGTTCCCTGTGGGGATCCACCGGGGGCCGAACCGCACAATAACCCTGAAAGAGTGGTTCGGTGTGGGGCGGCGGAGGGGTGAAGTGGACTGCGGTGGTCGTCGTGGTAGTTGTGGACCACTGCGGCAGGGACGGAGCCTCTCCTTCGTTTCTAGGCACCTGGTTAACATACAATACCGTGTATTTGCGCTTTCGAGAACAAAGGGCTTTTCCTGTATTAGATTGTACCTGTGAGGTCGTGCTGAAAAGTAATGCCTCCAAATTCTTTACGTGAAAGCTCTTAAAGCACTTTTACTAAAAGAAACGTCATCAAGATTCAACCTCTTTATTCTTCATGTCTACTTATTTGCGACCCTATGCCGTTAGAGGACTCTGAATTGTGGTGTGTGACACGGCGGTGTGTGACGAACAGCATGCTGTAACCGAGTTTCGAATAAGAAGGGTTCACCCACACAAGAAGCACCCTTTCCTTCAGTATGACAATTCCAGACAACACACGAGCGTTGCTACATCTGCAACAATCCGACGACTTGGGTCCGCAGTCATCGATCATCTTCCATACAGTTCCGATTTGGCCCCATCCGATTTTCCGCTGTTCCCAAAACTTAAAGAACACCCTACAGGACTGCACTTTCATATTGATGCAGCGGTTCAAGCAGAGTTGAGGTCGTGCCTCCGTCAACAAAATCAAACATACTGCAGTGGCGGTATCAATAAACAAGTTCAGACAGGTTAGTCGCCAATGGCGGCGGCGTGTTTGTTGCAGTAAAAAAATTCGATAAAATCCAGCGAGGCTATCGCGGATTCCGAATGTGAATTAATCTGGGTGAAATCGGGAATCAAAGAACGGTAAAAAATGGTGATAGAAAGCTTTTATAGTCCACCTGGGTCAGGATCTGTCGTTGTACAGCGCTTCAGACAGAACTTGCACCATATCATTAGTAATTTTCCCGATCATGCGGTGGTAATAGGTGACTAGTGCCAGAGACAGAGATTCGTGTGGCATTGTTCTGGATGTCTTATCCGAAAATTATCTTGACCAGATAGTTAGAGAACCAACCCCTGTGTGTAACGTCTTAGGCCTCCTGGCAACCATCAGACCTGAACTTATCGAATCAGTTGACGTAGAGGAAGGTATCAGTGGTCATAAGGGTGTGGCAGCGTCTAGAACGACGGGTCCTACAAGGAACGTTAAGAAAGGTAGGACGATATATTTGCTCAGTCAGGGTGAGAGGCTACAAATTTCAGAATATCTCAGCAGTTAGCACCAAATATTCGGTGATGAGGACGAAGATGTGGAGAACAAATTGGGAAATTTCAAAGACATCGTTCAATATGCTCCAGACAAGTATGTTCCAAGTTAAGATTTTAAGGGATGAGAAAGATTCATCATAGATCAATAGCCGTGTCGAAAAGCGCTACGTAAACAATGAGCGCTTCATCTCAGATGCTACAGAAGTAAAAACCCAGCTGACAAACAAAAGCTGAACGAAGCGAAAATGAGCGTAAGGAAAGCAATGAGAGAAGCTTTCTATATTTTGAAAGTGAGAGCCGGCCGCTGTGGTCGAGCGGTTCTAGGCGCTTCAGTCCGGAACCATGCGGCTGCTACGGTCGCAGGTTCGAATCCTGGCTCGGGCATGGATGTGTGTGATGGCCTTAGATTAGTTAGGTTTAAGTAGTTCTACGTTCTAGGGGACTGATGACCTCAGATGTTAAGTCCCATATTGCTTACAGCCATTTGAAAGTAAAACGTTGTCAACCGACCTGAGTAATAAACCTAAGAGATATTATGAGACCTTAGTTTCTCCTGGCGTATACACTTTCCAAACAACTTACCAGGATTCAGCCAGGTAGTATTAACAGCGTAGCCAGTATATCCGCGGGAGCAAACCCCGCCATTTTCAAGGCAAACTGCAACGGACAGGCAATGTGCACGCAAAATTTAAAACCTCGATTCTCGGACTAATGCAGGAAAGATAACACACCCACACTGTACACTAGTGACACCAAAGGTGAACTAAGTCACAGATATCGTTACTGAGACTACGAACTGGCAGGTAAGGTAACATTGACTCTGTCCCTCTGTTTTTTTGACAAAGGAGAGAGCAGGATTCCAGACAGACAAGGTTGCTCGCTAATTTAGTCTCAACTGCGTCCTTAACAACACTGTCCCAACAGCTGGACTGCATGTCAATATCTCGGTGTTGTTGTATAACATAGGGTGACCAGTACGCAAGCAATGTTCGGCAATAGCAGATCTACTTGGCTGCTGTAATCGTGTGTGCCGTTCATGCTCAGTACGTCGGTCCTCCACGGTCCTGATAGTTTGACCAATATGTGCCATACCGCAGCTACAAGGAATGCGATATACACCCTCCTTACGCAAACCAAGATCATCCTTAACGGAACACAAAAGCACTCTAATTTTAGATGGAGGTCGGAAAACACATTTCACATCGTATTTCCCTATAATATGACCGATCTCGTTGGAAGCGCTTCCTACGTAAGGAAAAAAGGTAGTAGACTTAATACGAGCCTACTGAGTATCGGAGCAGACTTGCGATTGTATTCAAGACTTTCTTGAAAATAGAACTCAACAAGTCGCTCTTGACGGAACTAAATCGACAGATGTAGAGGTAATATCCGGAGTAGCGCAGTTCAGTGTGAAAGGACCGTTGCTGTTTACAATATATACAGGGTGTCCCAGCTATCTTGTCCACCCAAAATATCTCTGGACCAATAACAGCTATTGCAAAACGACTTTCACCGGTATCAATGTAGGGCTGGGGCCCATGAATGTACATATTTGGAAACGTTCTAAAACGAAAGCATATGTATTTTTTAACACAAACTTATGTTTTTTTAAATGGACTTCCTATATTTTTTCTTCAGCAATCCATAGAATGACAAAGCACATACACAATGGCGTTGATTGCATAGCAATATTCCCATTATATCCTGAGATATTGAGACGCGAAGTTGACGTTTGAAACACCCGACATGCGCTGCTAGCGCACGTCCTGAGGCTCAGGCGTGAACCCCATGCTGCCCGTAATCGCGATGTGATTGACATGTGTAATCACACCTCCATACTTATCAAGAGGTCCGAAACGAATAATACGGTCTACTGCGATTACGGGCAGCATAGGGTTCACGCCTGAGCCTCAGGACGTGAGCTAGCAGCGCATGTCGGGTGTTTCAAGCGTCAACTTCACGTCTCAATATCTCGGGATGTAATGGGAATATTGCTATGCAATCAACGCCATTGTGTATGTGCTTTGTCATGCTATGGATTGCTGAAGAAAAAATATAGGAGGTCCATTTAAAAAAACATAAGTTTGTGTTAAAAACACATAAGGTTTCGTTTTAGAATGTTTCCAAATATATACATTCATGGGCCCCAGCCCTACATTGATACCGGTGAAAGTCGTTTTCCAATAGCTGTTATTGTTCCAGAGATATTTTGGGTGGACAAGATAGCTGGGACACCCTGTATAAACGATGTAGTAAAAAGCGTCGGATGCTCTTTAAGGCTGTTCGCAGACGATGCAGTTGTCTATACCAAAGTAGTGACGCCAGAAGGTTGCTAGAATTTGCATAACGACCTGCACGCTCTGGCAGTTGACCCTGAACGTAAATAAGTGTAGCATATTGCGCATACATAGGAAAATAAATCCACTACTGTACTGCTACACTATTGATGACAAACAGCTAGAGACAGCGTCTGCCGTAAAATATCCAGACGTAACTATCCAGAGCGACCTTAAGTCGAATTACCAGATAAAACCGATGATGGGAAAAACAGACAGCAGACTTAGATTCATCGGAAGAATCTTAAGGAAATATAACTCATCTACGAAAGAAGTGGCTTATAAGGCTCTTGTTCGCCTGATTCTTGAGTACTGTCCATCTATCTGGGATCCACATCAGGTAGGACTGACAAAGGAGATTGAGAAGATCCAACGAAGAGCGGTGCGTTTCGCCTCGCGATCGTTTGGCTGGCGAGAGAGCGTTGCGGAGAGGCTAAACAAACTCCACTGGCAGACGTTACAAGAGAAGCGTTGTGCATCACGGACAGATTTACTACTGAAATTTCGGTACGGCACTTTTCAGGAGGACAACGTATTCCCCCCCCCCCCCTCCCCCTACACACACACATACATCTCGCGTGTTGACCATGAGAAGAAAATCGAGAAATTAGAGCCAATACAGAGACTTACCAAGTCATTCTTGTCAAGTAATAGAGTGGAACAGGATTGGAGGGATCAGATAACTGTTCCGAAAGTACCCTCCACCCCATGCCACTAGTGACTTGCGGAGTATTCTGTAGATGTAGGTTTAACTTACTTTCAGACGTCCCTATACACATTAACACGTAATAGCTTATTCGTTTATCATGCTGCAAGGTGCGGTTTGTCAGTATCGCTATGTAAAATAGCGTAGGGGATGCAATGTAGAAGTTTACATTACTAGTAACGTGACATGGACACAAGACAGTAGTCAAATCATTGATAAAGAAGACTCTTTCATCATAAAATACAGAGAATTATTAAAATATAAAATAATTTGATATAAAACATGTTGATATCAATTATGTGTGACAAGATAAAAGTAAAAATAAAATTGTAGAGAAGAACCGCACAATAAATTGTAAATTTCCTTGTGTGCTTTTGTGTTTTGTAAGGAGAAGAGTGCGAAATTAACAGACACGTACAATTGAGTTCTCCATCTGTTGAAGAAGTTGCATTGATTTAAAAAATAAAAGTATCTCTTAGATAATAAGCTGATCATGTTTCATTGTTAGTTGTCGTACCATTATATTGTTATCTCCTCCTTTTTCCTTTACTCGACATAGATCTGCAGATGTTCTGCTAGTCAAGTCGAAATCGGATGTCGTTAATAAAAAATAGTAATCCAGACGTTATTTTTCATTCAGTGCCTGTATTACATTATTTCTTCCCATATTTTCTTGAACGTGTGCTACTTATCCTTTGTGCCCTTCATTGAAGGAATATCACTGTATTTGTTGCTATGAACATTTAAATGTATCACATTTATCATCAGCCTCCAGTATCGCGCCAATGTCTTTATCTCCATCACAAAAACTTTTATCTGTGACAGAAATATAGAATATCATGACGATGTAAACGTTTAAAGAATTTTCCGTTGTCAAGCTTTGGTAGGTATTTTTAAAAAGCCAGATATTTCTGTGGAACTCTTTCCTGCCATTGCTAAGTGGTTGTCTGCAGTAGACTGGTAGCCTAAAGTCTTTTACAGAACGCGTGTGTCCCTTGTGTAATGTCGGCAAATCATTGCTATACGTACATCGTCTTGCTTCTCGCTTTCGCTGCAGCCATTTTGGCTCTGCTAATGCGTGGTTCAGCTACATACTACCATCCTTTTTCAGATAGTAGTGGCCTATTTCTAATTCCACAACCTTTTTATAACTTACCCTAAAACCGCTCGTACTATTAAAGATATCATTTATTCATCAAACACAATTGCTTGTTTCCTGAACGTGATAAGCGACAACACTTTTCATGATCTCTAGGACTTTGTTCCAGTGCATACTGTTCTCCGCTGCTGTGTAAGCTAGGTGTGCTAAATACGAGGTCTTTGCAAAAACAGACATAATGTCTTATGGGATAACAGCAATCAGTGATTTTATAATGTTATTTAAAATCCGTCTTGAAAGCAATCAAGACGGATTTTAAGTAACATTATAAATCCGAGGTCATAGACTGTAGAGCACACCACATGAAATTTTGATTGCAGCGGGCGGACTAACTTAGTATAAAATTTCTTCAGAGGCACCTCTTGGGGTTAACTACATACTTGTTACTTTATAACAGATGATTAAGTATAAATTTTTTACCCGTATACGAACTGCACCAACATAACACTCAACAGTTCTTAATTAAAACAACTCCACGCAACTACATTTGAAAATTTTCGGCTTTGGTCCGTATTTCAAGCACTATGACCCAGTTTTGAATTCAACATCAAAACTGTGGTGAAATCACAAACAAATCCTCTCTCAGTTACCCATATTTAAGATTTAGAATGCTTCTCTAAATCACATTATGCTAGTACCTAGACTATTCCTTTAAATGGCTGATTTACTTCTCCTTTGTTGTCCCTCTCGGTTAGTTCTTCTCGTCTACTGACATCAGTTAAATTCTACCAATCTTTGCTTCCTTCAGCCTGAGTAATCAACTATTTGGTTTATAATGTGAAGAAAAACAGACCTGTTGAAAGAAATGAACAGCCTGCAGTATCTGATGAAGACTATAAGGATACCCCATGTAATGTGGACTTGACGATTAGAAGCCACGAGAGGTAGAACGCTAGTATAAGAAGAGTACTGTGTTGTCACTAGAGAATCAGCAACAGTAAAAGGGTCGGTCAATACCTTCACTGTGGCAATACAATGGTAAAGCTACCGGCGACAGTATCGTTAAAGCGGATCTGCTAAATACGACTCTACGAAGTTCTTTGACTGAAGAAGACGAAGTAAATATTACAGAAATCGAATCAAGGACAGCTGCCAACATTGGTAACTTAGAAGTAGACATCCTAGGTGTAGCGAAGCAGCTTAAATCACTTAATGAAAAGAAGTCTTCCAGTTGAACTTGTATACCAATGAGGTTCCTTTCAAAGTATGCTCGTGTAATAGCCCCATACTTAGTAATCACATACAACCGCTCGCTTGACCAATGATCCGTACCCGAAGCCAAGAGAATCGCATAGGTCCCACAAATCATAAGCGAGGCATGCTAGTAACTACCGTAATCGTCGATTACAAATATAGACGAGACGCTTTTTTTAGTATTCTTGGTATACATTTTTCTACAATTACAGTTGCGGTCACACTTCACACTTGTAAGAGACAGTGTTAACCCGGGGGTACTTAAGACATTAACGGCTGTCAGTGTGACAGGCACGGCGGGCCGAAGTGGCCGTGCGGTTAAAGGCGCTGCAGTCTGAAACCGCAAGACCGCTACGGTCGCAGGTTCGAATCCTGCCTCGGGCATGAATGTTTGTGATGTCCTTAGGTTAGTTAGGTTTAACTATTCTAATTTCTAGGGGACTAATGACCTCAACAGTTGAATCCCATAGTGCTCAGAGCCATTTGAACCATTTTGTGACAGGCACCAGTTTGGAAGGTCATAGTCCATGTGAGCTTGTTCTACAGTTCTGTGACTTACCTGCAACAGCGATTAACTGTGTGCCCGCATCCCATTACATGGTCCATCTGCTCTCTCTCTTCCGCTAGAGAAATAGAAGAGGGCTGTGCAGCTGTTAAAGTCAGTTGATACTCATGTAGCGCCAATGATTTGCTACCTCTTCTAAAGACACGTGTGGTACTCTTTCGCGCGCTACGATGGTAGAAACGTTCTGATATAAATCAGTACATGCGTTTTAGTGTTTCGTAGAATCTTAGGACTTATTTAGTCATTATAGTTTTAGTGAATAGTATATTTTTTAATGATTTTAAATTGGTATCTGCGTAAGTGTGAAGATGGGTTGTTGGAGCAATACAGGTATGGACGAAGCTGCGGACTCCTCAAAAGATATAAACGTATCAGATTGTAAACCTGTGCTGGAAAATCTGTGGAAACATCCATTTCGAAGTGTTAGTTTTGAGGGGAAAACTGACGTAATCAAACAGGGACCGTGATCAAACAGGGACGACCTACACCAAATCTTGCACTTTTATATGCAGTAACTAAAACTTATGTAAGACATTTTCAAGAATCTTGATACTCCTCTTACAAATGTTTATGTGGCTGTAAAAAGACACAAAAAACATTTTGTCCAGATAGGCCATTGTACAGGCGAACAGTACACAAAACAAGCGCTATGTTGTGGACCCAGGCTGGTGGGGGCTGTCTTAATGACGTGGAAGACATCACTTGGGATTCCTTGGGCCATGTGGTAGTAATGAAAGGCACCATGACAACTGAGGACTACCTCATTGCAAAGCATCTGCATGCCTTCATTGTTGATGTCTTCCCTGTCGGTGTAGGCATATTCCTGTAGGCAACCCCTTCGACAACCCGTCAGCCGAGTGGTGCTACGCTGCTGCTCTAGCGTCTGCTTGCGGCTGTGAGGAATCCGTGGAACGACGCAAGTTGTTGCCTGCATGCAGGCGCCTAGGAATCGGTCGTCAGCTGCCACTGTAAGGGTGGATATGAAAGTGCTGGCAATAAAGATGTGTGGCTGGGGCCTAGAGTGGTGCCGAACAGGGAAAAGGGGGGGGGGGGGGGCGTTAGAGGAACCCGATGTCCTTTTACTCACGCACATGTTAATGTTGCATCCCCGGCCCAGATCACGACACTGGAGGACGGGAAATAGGAAAGCTGGAAAAGTATAAGCAATTTTTTCGTCGAATGGTTCCACCCAGTATACCAGAGCAAAAATTGCTGTTGTTCTACTCCATAGGAGTCAGATCACATACAATAGGATTGCAGAAGCATGAGACTCTTAGAGAACGATTGAATCGTCAGGTGGGTATCAAGAATTCAGTGATGTCAACAACGTCGTTCTGCTGGACATAGCACTGGAAACTGTCGTTTCCGATTCCGAAATTCGTGTGCATGAAGGCCGCGAGGCAAATGGTGGATTTATTCGACGCCATTTACGCAACCTACTGAAGCCTTTTCGTAAGGATACTGAGTGGCGGTGGGTCTGAAATGCTTTTCTCGGCCACCCATAAGAAAAATGTAATTCCAACTCTGGGCGTCGTGGTTCTGGCCTCCATTGCAGAACGGGAGTTATGGATAAAAGCTGGAAAGGGGACGGGGGTTGTCCAGTAAGGTGTAGGGCAGAATTGTGGTGAAATTTGGTGCGAGTGTGCCATTATTAACCTATCTAACACGTAACTTCTGGGGTCTGGTCTATTCTTTGCATGTGTCGACATCTTGCTGTCTGAAGCGTCAGCGAGTCCGATGGTAACGCCGCAGGGCGCCAAGCTTTTGCACCATTAACAAAGAAACGTTGTATGCACCTTTGAGCCAAATTCGAAACTTCTGCGTTGCAATGGGAAAAACGATGGGCTTTCAAGGAGGTGTCCCTTTAATTCTTTTGCACAGTGTACACATACAGTTACCGCCTTGAACGTAGGCTCAACAACCTGTAACTTACATCACATAGTCTATATTTCATCATTCCTCGTCACTCGTTATCTATATCCAATATTCTGTACCCAGATATGGAGCTAGTTTAACATATGCATTGTAAATGTCTGGTTACGAAGTTGATACCGGTACGCATCCGACAGCATGCTGCCCCCAATGCTGCATAACGCCACTCTTAAAATAGGGATTCATCCAGCTCTCATACATCGGATTCTATTCGTTATAGAAGGATCGCCTTAGTGTCACAGTACAATACCCAAGTGTGAATATAATTTACTTCCTCATGCTTAGGCAAATGGAGCAAATCGGTTGGTTCTTGTTCCATTTGATGTAGTCTACTGTGGGCTTTAAGGGGCTTAAGGCGGCATCATTACTTCGCGGCTCCTCGGAGAACCTCACAAAAGGGTCTTTAACATTTTTTCATACGAAAACCGAGCCGCAGATTCCAAGACACCCATGAACAGCAAATGGCTGAAACTTTTACCGTATAGTTCCAAGATTTTGATGTGAAACAGCCTAGAAAATTTTCATTATACCTTTATCCGTTTCCGAGCTACAGGGGTACCAACTTACCTATTACTGAAACTTCCTGGCAGATTAAAACTGTGTGCTCGACCGAGACTCGAACTCGGGACCTTTGCCTTTCGCGGGCAAGTGCTCTACCAACTGAGCTACCGAAGCACGACTCACGCCCGGTACTCACAGCTTTACTTGTCAATATCTCGTCTCCTACCTTCCAAACTGTAGCGCAGGCTGTGGCTAAGCCATGTCTCCGCAGTATCCTTTCTTTCAGGAGTGCTAGTTCTGCAAGGTTCGCAGGTGAGCTTCTGTAAAGTTTGGAAGGTAAGAGACGAGATACTGGCAGAAGTAAAGCTGTGAGTAGCGGGCGTGAGTCGTGCTTCGGTAGCTCAGTTGGTAGAGCACTTGCCCGCGAAAGGCAAAGGTCCCGAGTTCGAGTCTCGGTCGGGCACACAGTTTTAATCTGCCAAGAAGTTTCATATCAGCGCACACTCCGCTGCAGAGTGGAAACCTCATTCTGGATACCCTATTACTGCACGTAAAATTCGGAACATCGCGAAATCTATGTAACTAAAAACTGCAGAAAATTGCTCAAATTTTATCAGCATGTTCTGTAGGTATGTATTTATAAGTATCATCTTCCCGACTTCAAAAATATTTATTCCTTAATCGATGGTTCCTAAGAAAACCTCGAAAGAGATCGTTTCTTTACCATTTTTCGTACCGTAACCGAGTCGCTGATTCCAACAAGACTATGAGCAGCAAATAATTGGAATTTTTTTGGTATATTCCTAATATCCTGATTCCGAAGAACCGTCAAAATTTTATTGATATTTTTATCTGTTTCTGAGATGCAGATTTCAAGAGTTACCCTACTTGTACACGTAAAAATTAATAGTGCGCAAGAATGAAACTAGTTCCAACATTAATTGTATCTCATCCTTCCGGGTTTCTTCCTCATGACCGTAGAGTCGTGTCCTAATAGATTTTGTTACGAGATATCAGTAGTCACTGAACCAAGCTTTTGCTCGGATGGTTTCTTCATTCTGGAAATCAGAACTGATTGGGTCATAGTTCAGATGATACCACTTTTTGAGGCTTGTCTTTCGGCATATGGTTACTGGTAATCACTACTGGAAAATTAAAAATGCAATTGTTTTACGTAAATGAAGTTTAATTCACATTCTATGCAGGCTGTATACGGAATAAAATCATAATTACGGACTCATAAATTTTTGTAAAGACGAATAATAATTTTAGTTACAATCTAGTCCTCGAAACGTAGAGAAAAAGAAGAATCGGATGTAATCTTGCGAGATAGTGTCGCTTGCCGTTAATAGTTTTCACAATTATTCGAGACTCGAGGGGGGAGCAGACATTATCCAATTTGGGCTGTATGTTCATACGTACTTCGTTCAGCTGTTACTACTATATTCCAGTAACAATGTCAGTTTCCGCATATAGCTGACGTTCAGTTCAAGTGTAACACCGATTTAGAGACTATATTGTCTTATTATCAGGCACCAGATGTTCTTCAGAAATCTAGTACCGCAAGTACCATGAAAGTTCGTCTAGAATAGGAGGTTGCGCTAAATAAATAAGTCGAAGTGTCGAACTGAGGTGGCACACGTTCCACACATCGGCATCTACATACAGCAGCCGGAAGTCAAAAGATAAAACCACACCTCAGGGGAAAGTGAAAGCTAAATTCGATCGACACTTTGGTTGATTTCCTTACGGTGTCCCTTTGTTCCTGGTAGTTAGTAGCATTCACCGTTCGAGGCACGTTTGGCAGTCGGTAGTGAGAACCGCATTTCCTTGAAATCTTTTTTTTTTTGTTTAGTTATTTACAAAATGCTCCATTACAATATTTGCAATACCACACACATGTATTGATATATAGTACGTGTGTGTGTTTGTGTGTGTGTGAGTGTTTGTAGTGTAGTGTTTGAAGTTCGCCTCCGTAGCGCAGCGGTGGTGTTACCGCCTACCACACAAGGGGGCCTGGGTTCGATTCCATCAAGAGGACTGGGTGTTGTGTGTCTTTCATCGTCATTGACACCAAGTCACCGAGGTGGCGTCAACTAAAAAAAGACTTACAATACGTTGGCCGAACCTCGAAGGGGACATCACGGCCAATAAATGCCACACCATCATTTCATTTAGTGTTGGTTGATTATAAGGACGAGAGAAGGGAGGAGGTGAAACCTGGTTTCGGCACATAACCTACTCTTCGGAAATAGCACCAAGGGGATCCCCAAGCTTAACATCCCCATCCGACGGGCGAAACATCATCAACAATGTCACATGATAGTTTATATTCCGGGCAACGGCGTCTGTTTGTAAAATTGTTGGCACCAGCTGTAAGCGGAATTCTTCCTAACATCGGTGTCACATGCTCTCACTCCATGAGACGCTGTGGAAATGTTTGCTGTTTAAACGAGGACACTGGCGCACAGTCTGGTGATCAGGAACCTTACGCCACCACCTCTCCTCCCCTTGTCGGCCAAATACTGGTAGCGAACATTTTTTTCTACCAGCAGGATTCGAACCAGCTTATCCCCGGATCTTGCGCCACTGCAAAAGCATACGCTAGCTGGCCACGTAGGTGGGTCTTGAAATCGGTTGCACATCAACAGAATAAAATGAATCGCGTGATATAGCTGGATGGATAAACGTACTGTGGCTGAAATAAATTAGTTGCTCAACTCCAACAAATGCTCTATGATGAACAGAACAGGTGGGGCGGGAGTTGACGAACGTATTGAAATATTTGTGTTCGCTAACATCGTCCTGCTGGAGGATCACATCTCTCAGTATTGTAGGAATAATAACGTAATGGGCTGGGTGATTTTATGGATGTATGTGGGACTTCAGACTTCCCTTGACAAACACTAGAACTGTATGGTCCCTTCTAAGCAACACACCCCACAGTATAACGTCCTGAGATTCTTATGTACTTCGCTGTCTGATACATATTGACGTATCGACATACTGACATATTGATACATATTGAAAACTCTCCTGGTTGATGGTATACCATCACTGACGCTAAGGCTGAACCTGCTCTCATTGCTCTCGATACTAACACAACTTCGCGCCTTCAGTAACTCAATCCCTCTCTATACCATACTAAGCAGGTGCGCGGTGATGTAGTGAAAGAGGAACCCGACGGACACTGCTTTCATCAAACTGCTGTGCTCACGATGTAACATTAATTCTAGCTTCTGCTGCAGTCTCCAAGTGACTCAGTTGATCGGAAACAGAGTGACAAGTTTTTTTGGATCAACGGTACCAAAATCTCTGAGACACAACTCCATTTTGGTGAGCAGGTCTTCAGAGTTGCTCTCCAGCTTCTTGAATACTCATTGTATTACGTCACGGAAAATCTATTGACTGCACAAAATCTGCTTGTCGGTGCCATCATGAGGCCTACCATGTTTACCAAATCATTTCAGTGCTTAAAACAACACAACTCTCTATCGGCAGCCCTTCATTTTCCGCTATTATAAACTACCTGATCAAAAGTATACTCACACCCATAAATAATGCGAGACTGACCATTAGATGTCACGAGAGGTGGACACGCTAGTATAAATGGAAGAGGGGAGTACTGTGTTCCGAGAAGAGAAGCGGTTGCAGTAGAATGGGTCGGTAAGGAGAGTTCAATGATTTCAATTGAGGACTAGTCATTGGATGTCACCTAAGTAACAAATCCATCAGGGACATTTCAATCCTTCTAAAGCTGCCTAAGTCGACTGTTGGTGATGTGACTGTGAAGTGACATAAGACGTCATGGTCTCCTGACCTTCCTTGCTTACATATTCCGCCCTCACAATCATATTCCGCACATCAAGACGCCTCATTTGAACCAAAACTCGATAAGATAAAGTCAATGTTGTATGAATTCATGTAAACAATACGCAAATAACAAATGCGCATTGGGGTTGAGATACTCGAGGCTGGCATACACACACACTTTCAAGAAACGACAGTCACAAGACCTTTTAGTTCAGGAGAGGCGGACTGCACGCCAAGAGGCCGGTCCCTTCAGAGGACGATTCAGCCTATCTATGTTGGATGGCGACCGCCCATGGAACGGACAGCGTTTGCCCGAGTGAAAGGGAAGAACGACCCCGTGTTCGGCTTAAAAGCAAATTCTGCTACATCGTGTTGGAGCGCCCAGCCTACGCATTCTTTACAAACATAGCATGCAGTTTCAGAGGTTTCCACAGGGAGACAGCAAACGCCAAACGCCGATACTACAGATTTATGGATTGGTCGCCTTAAACGAAACATCATTCTCCCGTTTTAAAGGAGCAATGCTGATTGGCAGGCGATATTCCTGACGCCTTGAGCTGAAGGAGTAATGGAAGAGACCAAAAGATATACCCCTTCACGTCTGGCATGGAAAGGGACCGTTCCATTGTCGCTCTTTGAGCGAGAACACGTAACGAGAACGTATGCGCTCGTACGTGTACTCAAAGAGCGAGGAACAAGTCTCTCCTCAGTACTTCACTGAGAGAGCACCTCTGTCGAGAGCGCATCCGAGTATGACTCTATACTGAGTCCTTGCTATTAAGCGTTGTTTACTGTGTTGACCGACACACTTATTGTGCGGTGTGAACGGACAGAGCTATAGTTAAATGCTTGCGTGCGAATTTTTGAGTGGCATCGCGATGGACTGGTTATCTGACTGGTGTACCATCCAATAGTTAGACTAGGGGTGAATAGGAGTCCTCGACTTCATCAAGGCATAGGGAGAGTTTGATTGGCAAAGGTCAATCCAGATAGAACGAGAGTTATCTTACTTGTCAGCAGCGAGCGGCGCAGACAGCAGTCATCGCAGCTTACGGTATTGTGCGCTACAGCTCTTGCGAGCCCCATATTTCCTCCACAACAATACATTTCACTTCATTTCACACGCGACAGCCTCGACCGTACCTAGCAACATTCTAACGGATAATTATTCGAGTTGAGTAGGCTCTCAGCCATTCTGCCAAGTCAATAACAATCTTAAACTTTGTACAGAAATTTCATTAGCGAATCCTATCCTTAAGAGGTAACTTCACATTCCGAAAAGAACCTGGAAATAACTTGTGCGGTTCATAACTAAAAGTGCCATTGTGATTTATCAGAATTTTTGCAAAATAAATAATAATTTTCGTTAGTTTCATATTTTTCTTACACTAACTAGCACTACTCCAGTACCCCAGTATCCCACTAGTTACGTAAGAAATTTTGTAAATTTTTGTGTCATTTCCTTACAGCAGACGACTCCAGAAGATATTTATTACTGAAAGTTTTTCAGGAATTTCCCTTTAGAACGTTAGGAGCGTCTGTCTGACTTCTGTAGTAGTGTTGGGGTGGAAATTGCATCTTGCAGGAGCCACAGGGTAAAGGGCACATCTCAGATTAATCCGTTGCGCAGAATGACAGAATAGCACCCATACGCTCACAGTGGAAACGTGAAGGAACAGCACAGGTAATCCAAGACGAGGCAGGGCTCATGTACTGAGGAACAGGGACCGTCGAGGACTGCAAAGCGTGGTTGTGAAGAGTCGCGAGAAATCAGCGAAAGGGATAACTTGTGAGTTCGAAAGTGCCACTAATAGTCCAGTTTTCACAATGGGTGTGCGCCGAGAGTTAAAAATAATGAGATACAGTGTTTGAGCAACTTCCCGTAAGTCACACATTTGTGTGATTGGTGCTCATCGACGGCAGTCGTGATGTAAACATCGACACCACTGGACAGCGAATGACTGGAAACGAGCGATTTGGATTGATGAATCACGAAATGTTCTGAGGGAATCCGATGGAGGGATTTGGGACTGGCGAATGCCTGGAGAATATTATCTGCCATCGTGCGCGGTGGAATAGTCAAGTACAGAGCAGGTTTTGTTACAGAACGGCGTTTTGTTGTTGTCAGGGTGTGATACCCTTACTGCTCTTAAGAAAACGATAAATTCGGAAGGATATGAAAACATTTTACCGCATTGTGTACTGCGTATAGTGGAGCAACAGTTTGGAAACAATGATTGTATCACCATAACAATGCAGCCTGTCGTAAAGCTGCATCCATGAGGCAATGGTTTACGGATAATAACATTCCTGAAGTAGACTGGCCTGCCCAGAGTGACGGCCTGAATCAAATGGAACACCTTTGGCATGACTTAGAACGTTGGCTTTGCTCTAGACCCAAGCGTCCAACATCGCTACTTTCTGAGGATTGTTGGATCGCAATTCCCCCACACACACATTCAGACGCCCCACTGAAAGTGGGATCAGCAGGTATCTAGCCGTCATAAAGGCTATCTCTTGTAACTATTGAGACTCAGTAAATCTGGTTTTTAAAGTCGCGGAGTCAAAACATTCCTAAAAGTTAAAGTTTCTGGGTTCTGCTGTTATGAAATGTGTATTTGTACTTACATTCCGGGAAAAACTCCAGTTGTTTATACAGAGTCGTGAACTGAGAGTGAAAGTAATTCCCGAAGGAACTCAATTTTTAGATAATTATAATCATTTAATTAATTTTTACTGGCTGCTTCATCGGAAGTGTTGTTGTTCAAGTATTCAAAAAACATGCGTCAGCATGTTCGCGTACTGAACGTGGCTCGTATTATGCTCCTGGTGTTGTTACGTAACTTTATTGAGCTCTGTGCACATAAAGGCCCATGACTCATTGTTCTGTGAACACGAATTACACGTGTTGCAGGACGGTGCTCTTCTTCCTCTCCCTGATATCTAGGACGTTCTGCTTGTTCACGGGGAAAAGTGGGTGTGGAAATCGCTTAAGGAAGGACACAGCCATCATAATCCGACAGGTGTTTTCCTGCTAGTCTATGTTAAACAGCTGCAATTAAAAACGAACGTCAATGTACTTTCGTACACAGAGTCGGCAGTGAAATGCACGCCCTCGGAAACCGAAGACAGTGGAGTTTCGACGTATTCGTCACGATGAGTTTAAAGGAAAAGTGGAAGATTAGGGTTTAACGTACTGTCGACGGTGATGACATTAGTCATGGAGCACAAGCTCTGATTTTTCAAGGATGGTGGTTAAAGTCAACTGTAGCATTTACAACGCCATTAATTGAAAGGCAGGACAAAATTTGAGTTACTGTAAACAGTTCTTTGAAAGGATTTTACTATTCAGAATCAAAAGCAAAGCCAAAAACTGTAGCATGAATTATGGTTTCAAGAGGTAAAATAGTTCTGAAAAATTAAATGTGAATGAAAATTCAATATAGTATACATAAAATTGTGCTAATACTTGTTGTGACTTGGCAAGACAGCCAAGCCACTAGGAGATAGCCGAAAGGCACGCGTTTAAGCTCACGCAGGCTGGCGTGAGGTCTGGAACAGGTCAGGGATATGAGACTAGCAAAAATAGTACGTATCTGTTGGAATACTTAACTTTAATCCATAATTGGTTAACATCGGTATGACGGTACATGCATCACAAGATAAATAGCAATTGATAATGGCGCCTTGCTAGGTCGTAGGAAATGACGTAGCTGAAGGCTATGCTAACTATCGTCTCGGCAAATGACAACGTAATTTGTCAGTGAACCATCGCTAGCAAAGGCGGCTGTACAACTGGGGCGAGTGCTAGGAAGTCTCTCTAGACCTGCCGTGTGGCGGCGCTCGGTCTGCAATCACTGACAGTAGCGACACGCGGGTCCGACGTATACTAACGGACCGCGGCCGATTTAAAGGCTACCCCCTAGCAAGTGTGGTGTCTGGCGGTGACACCACAATACTGACTGTCACACTAAGTTAAATGAAAACACTAATACATTAGTGAAGGAAACGTCATCTTCATGCAACGTCCTTAGGTCCCTGCATCAGTATGAAACACACATTGTCTTGTACACTGAAGAGCCAAAGAAACTGGTACACCTGTCTGATATCGTGTAGGGCAACCATGAGCACACAACACGACGTGGCATGGACTCGATTAATGTCTGAAGTAGTGCTGGAGAGAATTGACACCATGCATCCTACAGGACTGTCCTTAAATCCATAAGAGTACAAGGGGGGTGGAGATCTCTTCTGAAGAGCACGTTGAAAGGCATCCCTGATATGCTCAATAATGTTCATGTCTGGGGAAGTCCGTGGCCAGCGGAAGTGTTTAAACTCGGAAGAGTGGCACCGAAGCCATTCTGTAGAATTTGCAGATGTTTGGGGTGTCGCATTGTCCTGCTGAAATTGCCTACGTCCGTCGGAATGCACATTGGTTAGGACTGATGCTATGGGAGGTGGTGTGTTCGTTGCAAGTAAAAGCTGTTTAAACGCAGATGAGATCGATACCGGGTCGGCTGTGACATAGTCTGGATAAAGCTGTCATACAGTAAGTGACCACTGTATTAGTATGTCTTTATAGACCACCAGCATCCGAAAGAAAAGTCGCAGAACGTTTCAGGGAAACTCTTGAGTACATAGGAAATATATATCCAAGTTATCCATTAGTTATGGATGAAGACTTTAATCTGGCGTCCATTGACTGGGAAAATTACGCGTTTATCACAGGGTGCAGAAGCAAAGACTCGTTTGAAGTTTTTCTAGGACCGCTCTCAACATAAAACCTTGAGCAATTGGCTATAAAATCAACTCGAGATGGAAGCATATTAGATACCTTGGCGACAAACAGACCTGGTCTTTTCGAGGAAGTTAATCTAGAAGAAGGTATTAGCGACCATAATGTCGTTGTGGCTCTGTGTCAGTGGAAGTTGCAAAAAAACCCAAAGAAACAGCGTAGAGTTTTCTTGTTTGGGAAAGCAAACAAAGTGTCATTAATGTCAGCTCCAAGCATTCACCGCGGGACACAAAGATATTGAGCATCTTTGGTCGGAATTTAAAGGTATTGTCCACCACGTGCTACTTCTAATTGGAATAGTTCCTCAGCTGGCATCACGCATCTGAGGGCAGCCCGTTCCAGCCCTTCCACCAAGGAAGTGCCAAATATTGAAACCGTATTCTTCACATGGTAGTCGGACACTTTGGCCATGTGGAAATACTTAGCACAGAAAAAAGATTAAGATAACTAAAGTAGAATATAAAAGGGTCTCTCTTGTTAAACGCATAGGAAGGAGGCGATAGGCGAAAGCGGTACTCTGAGGGACTCTGCAAAGAGTGGAAATTGTCTGCTAACGTGATGAAAAAGATGGCATAGATTTGGAGGATATATTAGATTTGGAAAGAGTTTTGCAAGAATAGTGATGATTCAGAGCTGAAGAAATAGATTATATTTTCTCGGAATTTTCAATATCATTGCAGGAATTGCCAATTAAACGAATATTGCCGGTGGTTTGTAAGAACTAAGAGACTGGAGACGTACCATCGGGTATCATCCATACAGTCTCAAAGATTACAACGTCGGATAAGTACGGGAACTATCGTACGATTAGCTCAGTAACTCTTGCATCCAATCTTTTTACAAAAATAATATACACACATCAAAAAGTTTTGCATCAACCCGGCTCCCAACACTCCTGAATAAAATGGAAATGAGCGTTTGGCGTCATTGGCAGGGAGGCCCCTCGCAGGGCAGGTCTGGCCGCCTTGGTGCAGGTCTTATTACAGTCGACGCCACATTGGGCGACCTGCGCGCCGGATGAAGATAGACGTTGACTGTGGGTATTGTATCACAGACACAGTCCCTTTGGCTGTTCAGAGATGTCACTAAACCCGCCCAAAGATGTAAACAACCATCCATGAGCAGCACCTATTAGACAGAGGGGATCCGGAAGCCAATCAGTTCCAGTCATTCCAGCAGGAAGGAGGTACACGGATCGTGTTACCTTTAGTTCAACCATGTCCAGACGGTCATACCGCGGTTCGATCGCGTCCGCATCGTTACTTTGTACTAGGATTGGCTTTCAACAAGGGAAGTGTCAAGGCGTCTCGGAGTGAACCAAAGCGATGTTGTCCGGACATGGAGGAGATACAGAGAGACAGGAACTGTCGATGACACGCCTCGCTTAGACCGCCCAAGGGCTACTACTGCAGTGGATGACCGCTACCTACGGATTAAGGCTCGGAGGAAACCTGACACCAACCCCACCATGTGGAATAATGCTTTACGTGCAGCGACAGGACGTCATGTTACGACTCAAACTGTGCGAAATAGGCTGCATGGTGCGCAACTTCACTCTCGGCGTTCATGGCGAGGTCCATCTTTGCAACCACGACGCCAAGCAGCACGGTACAGACGGGCCCAGCAACATGCCGGATGGACCGCTCAGAATTGGCATCACGTTCTCTTCACCGATGACTGTCGCGTATGCCTTCAACCAGACAGTCGTCGGAGACGTGTTTGGAGGCAACTCAGTCAGGCTGAACTCCTTAGACATCGAGTGCAGCCAGGTTGGGGTTCCCTGCTGTTTTGGGGTGGCATTATGTGGGGCCGACGTACGCCGCTGGTGGTCATGGAAGGCGCCAAAACAGCTGTACGATACGTGAGTGTCATCCTCCGACCGATAGTTCAACCATATCGGCAACATATTGGCGAAACATTCGTCTTCATGGATGGCAATTCGCGCCCCCATCGTGCACATCTTGTGAATGACTTCATTCAGGACAACGACATCGCTCGACTAGAGTGGCCTGCATGTTCTCCAGACATGAAACCTATCGAACGTGCCTGGGATAGACTGAAAAGGGCTGTTTATGGAAGACGTGACCCACCAACCACTCTGAGCGTTCTACGCCGAATCGTCGTTGAGGTTTGGGACAATCTGGACCAACAGTGCCTTGATGAACTGGTGGATAGTATGCCACAACGAATACAGATATGTATCAATGGAAGATGACGTGCTACTGGGTATTAGAGATACCGGCGTGTACAGCAATCTGGATCATCATCTCTGAAGGTCTCGCTGTATGGTGGTACAACATGCAATGTGTGGTTTTCATGAGCAATAAAAAGGGTGGAAATGATGTTTATGTTGATCTCTTTCTGTATAGGTTACGGAACTGTCGGAACCGAGATGATACAAAACATTTTTTTTGATGTGTGTATATGGTTGTAATTGGCACTTGCATCACCTACCCAAAGAAACACAGTACTGAAGTTTCCTTTATAACTGAAAAACTCGCTGCCACTATTTTCTGGGGCCAATATCTTTATGTGTTTGTCATATGTACTACCCAAACAGTGAGGGGCGTACCATCTCGCTGAGAAATGTCCTGCCACTGCTGTTTATTCAGAGTCAGATTTCTGCATCTGAAAGTAAAATAAATACACCATAAAGTTCAATAAAACAACGTTAAGTACATAAAAACAGCAATAAATGAACTAGTTGAACTGTTTTGTTTTCCCTTTGGAGGTTACAATGAAAACGAAATGGAAGAAGATCGAGATGATCTCCTGCAATAATAGCAACACAGAAGGCTGCCGATAACCGAGAGCAGGAAGAACACAGTTCAAGATTTTATCGCGAAGCAAACCGTAAACTGCAGGAATGAGTTAACAGAGGCTGTTAATTGAAATTTACAAGAGCAAATTGAGAATAAATTAAGGAACAGCCGAAGAACCCACATCGAAATTTCATTAGGCCAATTAGAAACTGATAATATTTTCCTAAAATTAGAAATGAGATATTGTGGAAGGATGGGTTATTCAAATGTGCGGAATACCTCACCACTTTAAGTAATAATACCTGTAATCCATTCCGAGTCGTCAGCATCCTGTAGGACAAGTAGCAATCACACGTTCTCTTCTGACTCTGCCGTTCTTTATACGCTACTACACTGTGGAACTTTCGGCCAAAATTCAGAGACTACCAATAATTACATTACACAAGTAATGTTAGACATATTCAAGTAATGGACATAGATGTAACTGATAAAGTTGTATCTTAAAAAAAATCAATATTAAAATGAAACACACTGTCAACAAAAATAATAATACTTCTTACCCTTACAAGTAATTATGGCTTCACAGGTTTTCGAAACAATGTTTGAGATAGACTGTTTTGAAATTCCAAATGTATACATCAGACTGACGAAAGATTCAGCACTGGCAAGGATCCGGTATGTGACAGCTAGACTGGTCGATGTTGCCAATGGTTTCTGTAAATATAGCGGAATCGTTAGAAATCTTTCCACCAGCAAAAGAGTTTCGAAATCGACAGGTCACGTTCGCAAAAAAATTCTCAAATCCGTCTTCTTATACTTTTAATTTGTCGACAAGATTCATAGTAATACCTATGCCACCGGAAAATGTAGTTCTTCTATGGTAATGTTACTTTTATTTTTTTTCACCTTTTTAATGACATTAAGTTTGTTAGGTACAAGTTAAACGCACAGAGGGAATTTTCTTCACACATCGCGTTTTGGTTTCTGTGGCTGTGTGGTTTGGAAGAATGACTTCGTACGTCTGGTAACACCAAGGCAAATTACAATTATATGAATATGACAACGGATTTCATGTTCTCTATATTCATCACGCGCTACTTAAGACATAGCTTCTAACGTTTCTGTGGGTCTGGATACATATATGAGACTTTCAGAAAAATATCATCCACACAAACCCGAAGATAGCAAGGACAGATAACTGTGCAAACTATCACAGTCAGCTTAACGGCTGCAAGTTGCTAATAAGAATAATATAATGAATATTAACTGAACTTACATTCCTGATTTCACAAGAAAGAAATACTGGAAGCTACTCCGGTTAACGACATGAACGACCTGGAACAATATTTCCATAATGTCTGCGCAGCTGTTCGACAGGACCGTCTTAAGCTTTTGTCGTGGATCCATTACCGCTCATGGCCGCTGCACGTCATCTACCACTAGAGAATTTGAACCACTGAAGCCAGATGAAGGGAGCTGAAAGTGTAGAGAGCAAAGGATTTTTTAATGTCTTCTAATACTGCAATGAGATTTTCAGAGCCTTTGAACTAGGTTAATTACTGTCGAGTCTGTATTATTAGGAAGCTTTTATAGTTTTATAGCTTTCGATGATTGGTCACTAATTGGTAGGCGGTTATCTACTGCAGCAAGTAGTTCACTTTCACCCTAAGGATTCAGTCGAAGGCATTCACCTGCTGTTTCCGTGTTACAGCGGATGTGCATCACCAGACAAGTTAGTTTCCTTCTTGAAACATATTACAGTCCCAGGAGTAGTAGCTGCATTTTTTTCGCTATTCATTGCAGTAAAGGGAGGTTGACACTATGGGGCAAATTAACACATCAATGGCCGCTTTGCCTCAATAATCAACAGACGCCATTCACGGAAGAGTTCCTTTAACTGCTTCTGAGAACACCGTACAGTAAAATGTCACCTTCTTTTTGTCCTCGCGGTCTTTAACATCCTAGCAGCTTCAAGGACGTTAGTCTTGGAGCACAGACTGATGAGTTATAACGATTATAATAGAAGTCAAATTCTAAGTACTAAAATCGTAACACATAGACAGAAGAAATGGATGATACAGACGTAGCTAAACCGACACTAGGAATAATGAGAAATCTTTGAAAGAGAACGAAATGTCAGATCTTTGAGGACACATCCATTTCGGAGTAAAGGTAAGCTACTTGCTAAATAACCCTGTAGGTTTTGTTAATGTTGATGCTGGGACATCAAAAGACCATACAGCCGTGTACCTAATTTTACCTAGAGTGTATGACAGTAATGTGACACCATTTTCGCCACGGGACTACAGAAATCAGTTCCCATCGGTGCAGCAGCTTCCGATCACGAAATTTGCCACTGCTTCATCCTGCTAACACATCATGACTTCCATTGACGTTGATGTATCTTTTGCATTCATTTGGGACATTCTTTAAGTACAGGGTTTTTCAAGAAGGACTTTACAACTTTATTGAAAGAAGATATAGAGCTAGTTTTAGTGTTATTTCGTAGGGAAACACATCAAGTTCTTTTAGCTTAAACTAAATATGTTGTATGTGGCTTCCCTCGGTTATCCTGCACACATCCCATCGGAAGTAAATTTCTTACCAAACTCGTTATAACATTGCAGGTGTAACTTGCTCAGTGGCGGCGTAAGTTGTTGCTCTAAGTTCAGGTAGAGAAGCCGGCACATGATGTACAAACACGGTACCCTAGATGAATCCCCCCCTAAAAATGATCGAGTGGCGTCAGGTCTGCGGAACGTGCGCGCCATTCAATTGGCGCTTCACGGCGAATCCATTGACCTGGAAAGCGGTCACTGAGAAAATCCCGGACGTCAGCCAGGTAGTGGGTGGTGCACTAGCTAGCATGAAGTAAATCTTTTGTTCTTGGTTATCGTCATCGATCTATGGCATCCCGTGCCGGCCGGTGTGGCCGTGTGGTTTAAGGCCCTTCAGTCTGGAACCGCGTGACCGCTACGGTCGCAGGTTCGAATCCTGCCTCGGGCATGGATGTGTGTGATGTCCTTAGGTTAGTTAAGTTTAAGTAGTTATAAGTTCTAGGGGACTGATGACCACAGATGTTAAGTCCCATAGTGCTCAGAGCCATGTTTGAACACTATCCCGTTGATGGTTCTCTCACGGGAAAAAGAGGGACCGTACATTTTGTTTTGGCTCAATGCACAAAAAACGTTCAGTTGAGGGCTATCACAAACGTGTTGCTATGTTTGGTGTGGATTTTCACCGTCTCAAATCCTACAATTATGTGTGTTAACTTTGCCACTTAAATGAAAAGTCGACTCGTCAGAATAGATGATTTTGTCCAAGAAATGTTCATCCTCATGTAATCGATTTAACATATCTGCACAGAAGTTCTTGCGAGCAACTTTATCAGTGTCTTTTATTTCTTGTACGATGGTCACTCTGTGCGGTTTCAAATGCAAACGGTTTCTCAACATACACCGAACAGTCATACGTGGGATTTGCAGTTCGCGAGAAGCCCTCAGGGTCAATTCCGTAGGGTTGTTGACAATACGTATTCGTACTCACTCAATGATGTCGTCAGATGTGCTTGGACGACCTGATGAATTTCGATGTCTTACCGAGTACCCTGTTTCTACAAAACATTTATGCCACTCATAAATTGTAGGCCTACTCGGAGGATCTTTAGCGTATGTGGTACGGAAATTAGGCTGAGTTGTCGTCGTCGACTTCGGCCCTTCGAACCAAAACACACAGCTAGCACACTCAGGTCCAATGAAGGCAGCCATCTTTAACGCAACTGCTGCTAGCGTTCCTTACGGTGTGATTCGGCACTAGTGAACTACACAAGATAAGACTTGATGTACTTCTCTACAAATTGCACTTCAATCACCTCTGTAGGTATTATGAATTAATTTATATAAATTTTCAAAGTTGTGAAACACCCTGCATATCATTTCATTCCTCCTTCAATGCGATTGTAAGGTTCTGAGGAGTCCAGCATCGCAGTAGCCTTTGCATAAAACGAGTCCAGCGCATGTCCCCGGAGTACAGGTCCGTTGAATGTATAACTCATCCCAACCCCAAATTTCGCTCTCTGTAGAGTCTCTGCAAAGTTTTTGTGTTTGTGATTCGAGGTTACTCAACTACAGAGTTATCAGCGCCATCTATGCTATATGGTGGTTGTCTGTGGACAGCCACTGCATCAAGGAATGTCGATCACATCCGGCCACAAGATCGATGAAATATCTTTCCTTCATGGTCTACATTGCTGCGAATACATATAGCGGTGTTGTTAGTCATTTTCAGTGTCAATTATGTTTTCTATATGTTGACATGATTCTCATTCTTACACAGAAACTAGTTTGACTCGTTCGTGACTCTAAACTCAGATTCATTTGCTAACATCATCCTTGTCCATAGAGTGAAACATTGTGCAGTTGTCACAAGGCAGCGTTGAAGGACACATAAGTCAAGCATTTTAAATGTCGAAAGAAATTCGTGCTGAAGCAGTGGGCCCTGTCCTTTTAGCCAATCGAGGTATGTCGCTACGTGGTCCTGCTCTCGTCACATTTCCAAAGGTGGCGACACTTTAAACTGCGACAAATGGGCCAGAAACCTTTGAGCCACTATAAACGCTCAAATTCCAAGTTTACTCAATATAATTAGAGCACTACAAGTGACCGCTTGCACCTTCGACAAATGTATGAGATTTGTGCTCAAAATTTCTCTATAAAATCACGATAGTGAGGCGCCGGACATGTCTGGGGAGTTTAGTGGCCATCGGAAATGTTTAAACTCAGAAGAGTGTTCCTGGAGGCACTCTGTAGCAATTCTGGACTTGTTGGATGTCGCATTATCCTACAGGAATTGCCCAAGCCCGTCGGAATGCACAATGGACATGAATGGATCCAGGTGATGATACAAGATGGTTACGTACGTGTCACCTGTCAGTCGTATCTAGAGGTATCAGGGGTCTCATATCACTCTAACTGCCCACGCCCCACACCATTCAAAAATGGTTCAAATGGCTCTGAGCACTATGGTACTTAACATCTGAGGTCATCAGTCCCCTAGAACTTGGAACTACTGAAACCTAACTAACCTAAGGACAACACACACATCCATGCCCGAGGCAGGATTCGAACCTGCGACCGTAGCGGTCGCGCGGTTCTGGACTCAAGCGCCCAAACCATTACAGAGTCTCGATCAGCTCGAACAGTCCCCTGCTGACATGCAGGGTCCATGGATTCATGAGTTTGTCTCCATAACCGCACACATCTGTCCGCTCGATACAATTTGAAACGACCAGGCAACATATTTCCAGTTATCAACAGACCAGTGTCGGTGTTGACGGGTCCAGGCGAGGCGTAAAGCTTTGTGTCATGCAGCCATAAAGGGTACGAGAGTGGGCCTACAGCTTCGATAGACCATATCGATAATGTTTCGTTGAATGGTTCGCACGTTGACAGTTGTTGACGGCCCAGCACTGAAATCAGCAGCATTTTTCGGAAGGTTTGCATTTTTGTCACGCTGAACGATTCTCTTCAGTCGTCATTGGTCCCGATCTTGCAGGATCTTTTTCCGGCCCCAGCGATGTCGACGTTTTACCGGACTCGTGATATTCACGGTACACCCTTCAAATGGTCGTATGGGAAAATCCCCCCTTCATCGCTATCTCAGAAATGCTGTGTCCCATTAGTCGTGCGCCTACTGTAACACTACACTTAAATCCTGATAACTTGCCATTTTAGTAACAGTAAGCGGTCTAACAACTGCGCCAGACACTTGTTGCCTTTTATAGGCGTTGCCGACCGCAGCACCGTATTCTGCCTGTTTACGTATCTCTGTATTTGAATACGCATGCCTATACCAGTTTCTTTGGAGCTTCAGTGTAGATATAGCATTGACTACATGGAATTTCAGGGGTGTCAATATAATGAACGCTGTGTTTATTGATTTCCTCATTAGGTTTTTGTCGAATGTGGTGACATGTAACAGAAGTGTTTGGCAGATGTATGGAATGAATCAAGATGAATATATTCACTGCCTCCAGCAGAGTAAGAAAATAATATGGTAAGGTTAGGAGATGAGTTGGTGGAAAGCAAACACAAACATATAGGTTTGGGGAAACCATGGATAGCGGCGGCAATGTGGCAGAAATACCGGTTCCCTGTGTGACAGCAGGAAGACTGCTGGCTTGTTGCGAAAAGGAAGCTATACTGACGATTACAGGTACGCTACAATCTTCTCTCGAATGCAGAGTGGCTGACTTTGCCTGTTCTGTTTACAAAGGAAGTCAGTTAAGAGTGCTAATTGTCGTGAGTCATATCTTTGGAGTATTAGCATTCCACGCTGCACTAAAATTATAGTGCACAGGCAGCGGTATTTAGAAGGTGGTATCCTGTGGCTATCGCTGTGTCATTAGTTGCTATCTTTAAGTTTCTTGTTTACTGCCTTACATTCATCTGCTAGAGTACATGAGGCAAATGAATGACAAAACATTTCCTCTTTTACTGCTCTATGTCTTGAAAGCCACGATGTATGTTGTGGGACGTATACAAAATTACTCTCTAATATTATTAGATTAGATTAGTACTTGTTTCATAGATCATGAATACGACACTTCCTTATGATGTGGAACGTGTCAGGTTAATAAAAGGTGTCTATCCAAGATATTACATTACACAAAATATTACATGACATTTAAAATTTTTAATTTTTTTTTTTTTGGGGGGGGGGGGGGGTGTTGAAATTACCCACTTACTATATCAAAAAATTCATCTAATGAGTAGAACGAGTTTCCATTCAGATATTTATTTAATTTCCTTTTAAATGCTAAATGCTATCTGTCAGACTTTTGATGCTATTAGGTAAGTGACCAAAGACTTTTGTGGCAGCATAATTTACCCCCTTCTGAACCAAAGTTTGATTTAACCTTGAATAGTGAAGATCATCCTTTCTCCTAGTGTTGTAGCCATGAACACTGCTATTACTTTTGAATTCGTTCAGATTGTTAATAACACATTTCATAAGTGACTATGTATATTGTAAGGCTACAGTGAAGATCCCTAGCTCTTTAAATAAGTGTCTGCGGGATGATCTTGGATGAGCTCCAGCAATTATTCTGATTACACGCTTTTGTGCAGTGAACACTCTTTTACTCAATGATGGGTTACCCCAGAATATGATGCAATACGAGATCAGAGAATGGAAATAGGCGTGGTAAGCTAATTTACTCAGATGTATATCGCCAAAATTTGCAATGACCCTAACAGCATAAGTATCTGAACTCAAACGTTTCAGCAGATCTTCAGTGTGTTCTTTCCAGTTCAGCCCCTCATCAATGCAGACACCTAGAAATTTTGAATATTCTACCTTAGCTACCGATATCTGATCGAAGTCTATATTTATTAATGGTGTTATTCCATTTACTGTGTGGAACTGTATATAGTGTGTTTTGTCAAAGTTTAATGAGAGCCCATTTGCAGAAAATCACTTAATGATTTTCAGTAAAACATCGTTTACAATTTCATGAGTTAATTCCTGTCTGTTGAATTTAATTAGTGTTGAAGCAGCCATGTGATGTTGCTAGTGGAAAGAAAAGAAAAACAAAACACAAAATACTGTAAGATGTCGTGGTCTCCTGACCTTCATTGCCTACATATTCCGCCCTCACAATCATATTCCGCACATCAAAATGCTTCATTCGAACCCAAACTCGATAAGATAAAGTCAATGTTTTATGAATTCATGTAAACGATATGCAAATAACAAGTAAGCGCACCGTGGTTAAAATACTCGAGGCTGGCGTACACACATACATTCCAGACACAATGGCCACAGGAGATTTAGTTCGAGAGAGGCAGACCACACGATGGGAGACTGGTCACTACAGAGGACGAGTCAAACTCGGCCACCCGTAGAGCAGACAGCATTTGCCTGAGTGAAAAGGAGAACGACCCCGTGTTCAGCTTAAAAGCAAATTCCGCTACATTGTGTGCGAGCGCCCAGCCTACGCATTCTTTACAAACAGAGCACAGTTTCAGCGGTTTTCACAGGGAGACAGCAAACGCCAAACGCCGATGCTACAGATTCCCGGATTGGTCTCCTTAAACGAAACGTCATTGAAAGAGCAATGCTGATTGGCAGACGATATTCCTGATGCCTTGAGCTGAAGGAGTAATGGAAGAGACTGAAAGATATACCCCATCATGTCTGGCCTGGAGAGGGCCCGTTCCATTGTCACTCTTGGAGCGAGAACACGTAACAAGGGCATGTCCGCTTGTACGTGTACTCAAAGAGTGAGGAACAAGTCTCTCCTCAGTACTTCACTGGGAGAGCACCTCTGTCGAGAGCGAATCGGAGTGCGACACTATATTGAGTCCTTGCAATTAAGTGTTGTTCACTGTGTTGGCCGCCACACTTATTGTGCGGTGTGAACGGACAGAGCTATAGTTAAACGCCTGCGAGCGAATTTTTGAGTGGCATTGCAGTGGACTGGTTATCTGAGCGGTGTACCACGTCAATAGTTAGACTAGGGGCGAATAGGAGTCCTTGACTTCATCAAGGCATAGGGGGAGTTATCTTACTTGTCAGCAGCGAGCGGCGCAGACAGCAGTCATCACAGCTTATGGTATTGTGCGCTACAGCTCTTGTGAGCCCCATACTTCCTCCACAACAGTACACTTCACTGCATTTCACACGCGACAGCCTCGACCGTACCTAGCAACATTCCAACGGACAATTATTCAAGTTGAGTAGGTGTGGCTCTCAGCCATTCTGCCAAGTCAATTACAATCTTAAACATTGTATAGAAATGTCATTAGCGAATCCTATCCTTAAGAGGTACCTTCACATTCCGAAAAGAACCGGGAAATAACTTGTTCAATTCATAACTAAAAGTGCCATTGTGATTTCTCAGAATTTTTGCAAAATAAATAATAATTTTCGTTAGTTTCATGTTTTTCTTACACTAACTAGCACTACTCCAGTACCCAAGTATCCCAATAGTTATGTAAGAAATTTTGTGAATTTTTGTGTAATTTCCTTGCAGCGGACGACTCCAGAAGATATTTATTGCTGAAAGTTTCTCAGGCATTTCTCTTTAGAACGTTAGGAGCGTCTGTCTGACTTCTGTAGTAGCGTCGGGGTGGAAATTGCATCTTGCAGGAGCCACAGGGTAATGGGTACATCTCAGATTAATCCGTTGCGCAGAATGACAGAATAGCACCCACATGCTCTCAATACTGCCATATATCTAAAAGTAGGTGCAGAAATAATGATATTAAAAAACTCCTATTCGAAAGAGAGACTAGCTAGCGAAAGTGACAGCACAGTCAATACCAGAGGAGAAAGTTTTTATGGATATAGATGGATGAAGACGATATTGCGGGATAGAGAACAAAAGAAGAAAGTCCAGTCCAGTCGGAGGTCGAAAAGTCTAAATAAACGAAAATAAAACAAATGAGGTTTAATGCAGAAAATTAAGCTTTTTTCAGAGCGAATGGTCTGGAGAGACTACCATTTGTTGCAGAAAGATAGCCCAGCATTATAGAAAGAAGCGAGGAATAGCGGACAGGATGCCGATAGGAGAGGCTGCGTGTTTTGAAAATACAGCGAGTGCTGCGAGAGGCGGAGTGCTTGCCAAGTGGGCCACCATTCGTAAATCGTTTCCTGTGGGCGTCTGGGCCGGCCGCCCCTGTCACCCGCTGAAACGACGGCGAGAGGAGACACGTGGCGGCCGGCGGCCGGCGCCCACCTGACCTGCATTCCGTACCTCACGTGCTGGCCACGTCCGCCGATCCGGAGTACTCATCCAGGCACTGGAAAAGAACTACATTAGCCATATTATCCTGTACTGATCATACACTGAAGCGCTAAAGAAACTTGTATAGGCATGCACATTCAAATACAGAGACATATAGACGGGCAGAATACGGCACTGCAGTCGACAACGCCTATATAAGACAACAAGTGTCTGGCGCAGTTTTTAGATCGCTTACGGCTGCTACAAAGGCAGATTATCAAGATTTGAGTGAGTTTGAACGTGGTGTTACAGTCGGCACACGAGCGATGGGACTCAGCATCTCCAAGTTAGCGATGAAGTGGGGAATTTCCCGTACGACCATTTCACGAGTGTACAATGAATATCATGAATCCGGCAAAACATCGACATCGCTGCGGCCGGAAAAAGATCCTGCAAGAACGGAACCAACGACGACTGAAGAGAATCATTCAGCGTGACAGAAGTGCAAACCCTCCCCAAATTGCTGAAGATTTCAATTCTCGGCCATCAACGAGTGTCAGCGTGCGAACCATTCAACGAAATATCATCCATATGGGCTTTCGAAGCCGAAGATCCACTCGTGTAGCCTTGATGGCAGCACGACGCGAAGCTTTTCGCCTCGCCTGGGTCCGCCAACATCGACATTGCACTGTTGATGACTGGAAACGTGTTGCCTGGTCGGACGGCTCCAGTTTGGAACTGTATCGAGCGGATGGACGTGTACGGGTATGGAGACAACCTCGTGAATCCATGGATCCTCCTTCTCAGCAGGGGACTGTTCAAGCTGGTGGAGCCTCTATAATGATGTGGGGTGTGTGAAGTTGGAGTGATATGGGACCCCTAATACGTCTAGGTACTACTCTGACAGGTGACAAGTACGTAAGCATCTTGTCTCATCGCCGGCCGCGGTGGCCGTGCGGTTCTAGGCGCTCCAAAAAAAATGGTTCAAATGGCTCTGAGCACTATGGGACTTAACTTCTAAGGTCATGAGTCCCCTAGAACTTAGAACTACTTAAACCGAACTAACCTAAGGACATCACACACATCCATGCCCGAGGTAGGATTCGAACCTGCGACCGTAGCGGCCGCGCGGTTCCAGACTGTGGCGCCTTTAACCGCTTGGCCACCCTGGCCGGCTAGGCGCTCCAGTCCGGAGCCGCGCTGCTGCTACGGTCGCAGGTTCGAATCCTGCCTCGGGCATGGGTGTGTGTGATGTCCTTAGGTTAGTTCGGTTTAAGTAGTTCTAAGTTCTAGGGGCTGATGACCTTAGAAGTTAAGTCCCATAGTGCTCAGAGCCATTTGAACCATTTGAATCTTGTCTCATCGCCTGGATCCATTCATGTCCATTGCGCATTCCGCCCGACTTGGGCAATCCAGATCTATAGAGTGTCTCCAGGAACACTCTCCTGGCCACGAAACTCCTCAGGTATGAAAATTACTGAGCATATCTGGGATGCCTTGCAACGTGTTGTTCAGAAGAGATCTCCACCCCCTCGTATTCTTACGGATTTATGGACAGCGCTACAGGATTCGTGGTGTCAGTTCCCTCCAGCACTACTTCATACGTTAGTCCACTCGATGTCACATCTTGCTGCGGTGCTTCTGCGTGCTCGCTGGGACTCTCCACGATATTCTTTGGCTCGGTGTATACCTCTTCAGTGTATGCTATGTGTCTTTAACGACTACTACGTCCGTTATTATTATTATTGTTTTTATTATTATTATTATCATTATAGAAAGGATGAATGAAGTCGTAATGTGACAGTTTGCGATGTTTACACATCATGTAATGTAAGGAAGTTTTGCATGTTTTCTTCCATTTTAATTAAACAAAATACACGACGAAGAAAAAATGTCCCATTTGCAAAATGCTCATCCGGTTTCGAGTCAGAAGTGTATCTGGTAAATCTAGTCCCGCGAAGTCGGAGGTGAGGATATCATCTGGAGTGCCCCAGGGAAGTGTGGTAGGTCCGCTGTTGTTTTCTATCTATATAAATGATCTTTTGGATTGGATGGATAGCAATGTGCTGCTGTTTGCTGATGATGCTGTGGTGTATGGGAAGGTGTCGTCGTTGAGTGACTGTAGGAGGATACAAGATGACTTGCACAGGATTTATGATTGGTGTTAAGAATGGCAGCAAACTCTAAATATAGATAAATTTAAATTAATGCAGATGAATAGGATAAAGAATGCTGTAATGTTTGAATACTCCATTAGTAGTGTAGCGCTTGACACAGTCACGTCGATTAAATATTTGGGCATAACATTGCAGAGCGATATGAAGTGGGACAAGCATGTAATGGCAATTGTGGGAAAGGCGCATAGTCGTCTTCGGTTCATTGGCAGAATTTTGGGAAGATGTGGTTCATATGTAAAGGAGACCGCTTATAAAACACTAATACGACCTGTTCTTGAGTACTGCTCCAGCGTTTGGGATCCCTATCAGGTCGGATTGAGGGAGGACATAGAAGCAATTCAGAGGCGGGCTGCTAGATTTGTTACTGGTAGGTTTGATCATCACGCGAGTGTTACGGAAATGCTTCAGGAACTCGAGTGGGAGTCTCTGGAGGAAAGGAGGCGTTCTTTTCGTGAATCGCTACTGAGGAAATTTAGAGAACCAGCATTTGAGGCTGACTACAGTACAATTTTACTGCCGCCAACATATATTTCGCGGAAACACCACAAAGATAAGATAAGAGAGATTAGGGCTCGTACAGAGGCATAGAGGCAGTAATTTTTCGCTCGTTCTGTTTGGGAGTGGAACAGGGAGAGAAGATGCTAGTTGTGGTACGAGGTACCCTCCGCCACGCACCATATGGTGGATTGCGGAGTATGTATGTAAATGTAGATGAATATGTTCGATATAAACATAGAAATTTGATGTAAAAAAAAAACGATGACACTGTCTATTTACAAGACTAACCATAAATAACACATAACGCACTATAATATTTAGCGGAGTAAACCTTACCTTCTTCCCTCAACACTTCCTATCATTAGCAGGAATAACACAACGATGGCTCTCTGGCAATGATGTAACTGTGTGCAACGTGGCCGAGAACAGGTAGCATGAACAAATGCTGTGCCACAACTGACCCATTAGCTCACAGAGACAAGACACTGTGGTGGGGACTGCTTTTCGGAGCCACCGATGTTCACGCCGCACTTTTTTCAGTTGAAGCACCAAACAAAATCCAATTTACACCTCCACATTGCGGTATCTTGTGTATTTATTTCTGTTACTATTACCTTTCGTTAACATTAACATATAACATGAACTTCTTACGGATGCTAACGACCACTATCACCCGTCCATGACACAAATAAAGCCCGCAGAAAATGACAGTGAATACAGTAACATCGTCTGTACCCAATGAGATGAAAAAAAAACAACACAGCAGCTGTGATACACTAGATTGCACATTATGCTATGCACAATAATTCCATTCTGTACGTTTGACATACGGGCTTATCTTCTCGCAGTCGGTACATACGCGTACGGGAAACGTTCACTTTAGAGATGTCAAAATCGACCACTTTGCATGTGCCACTCGCTGCACCGTACTTTGCCGGTCGCTACGCAACACATTTGCAAACACCATTGCCGAAGAGGCATGCATGTGAGTTATTAGATCGTGGACATCAAGGGGATAGCTACTACAAACTTTTTTTAAGTGTCCCCACGAATTGAAATCTACTCTATTAAAGTTCGAGGAACATGGAAACCAGAAGATTTGACCTCCACGACCAATCCATTTCCATGGAAACGCTTCATTTAAATAGTTGCACACATTAATTCAAAGCGTGGCGGTGCACCATCATGCTGAAACCAAAGCTGTCGCCAAACATCAAATGGAACGTTTACTAATGCGTCATGCAAACTGTTGCAAAGAAACGTACGATGCAGTGGTGCATTCACCTTCTAACATTCTGCGTGGTGTCTGTTTGTTCTATATCGTGTCTCCCTACCACTTTCGCGCAACGACGCTCTGAGCGTGTTTTTTAGGGAATTGACTAGTTTGAACCTGGGACCTGTTGCTGGTAAGGAGACGCCAGACCACACATGACATGTAGAGTTCAGAAGAGTTCAGTGAGACTAGCGATGATATAACCAAGTACTTAATGATTTCAGCGTCAGCTCCACTGCACTCCCTGTAAAAGAATCTTAATACTAACTAAATTTAGTGGAAGGGGTTCAAGGCTTTCCTATTTTTAGTTAGCTGGTAAAATAACGTCGAAAAAGCAGTTAAGTTTACCATTGGAAATTTTATTCTACTCACAAAACATTGTTTATAAATTGCCCTATTGATAAAAGGAAATGTTTTAATACAGGATGGTAAAAACCAACTGCGTTCAACAAAAATGTGAACGAATATTCCCTGAATGGGTTTCCAAGTTCTACAATGGATCGAAGGATGACCTATGCCGTATCACATCTATAATCTGGGTTTAAATTAAGTTTCACAAGAAAGAAAATTATTAAAATGGTCTACAGTGACCCTCAATTATCTTTAATTACTTATCTAACTTGTCGTAAATTACAGTGGCTGATGTGGCTTCTCAATAACTATATAACAGAAAAATCATTGCGTTTCAGATTTTTACTTCAAGTGGCAAATGTGAACACCATGAGCTTTAATTGACGATCGACACTAGTATTACGCAAGAAGGGGATGTAACAGATGAGACTTCTGCAGTTCTGAGTGAAGCCTTATTCGCTCAAAAATGCGACATTGCGTGCGTTCATTACCTTGTCGGTGTTTGTCTGGCTGTGTTTTCATCTGACCATTCAGGGTCTCAATGTTAACCTTAAGCTCCGCCTACAAAAATTCTGTCTATCCAATGAGAAACGTTATACTTTTCGTGGTGGGGCAATGTTTTTAAAGTTTGCAACGTAACAGAGACGCGAAAAAGTCTCACGCTAAAACTTGCAGCTGGTGTGGTCCTTTTAACGTTATCGTAAGATCTATGCTGTTCTTCTGGAGGGGTCTATCTTTTAACATGTGCTGGGGGGGTGGTCCTAACATAACAGAGACGCGAAAAAGTCTCACGCTAAAACTTGCGGGTGGTGTAGCCCTTTTTGTGTTATAGTAAGATCTATACTGTTCTTCTGGAGGGCTCTAGCTTTTAACATTGGCTGGGGGGTGGTCTTGACGTAACAGATACGCTAAAACTTGCGGGTGGTGCGGTCCTAGCGGTTAGCTGGCGACGTGAGTGTCCATCCGTCCCTTATCGGAGGGCCTTCCAGCTTAACACGGTTCTGCTCTCGGCTTCTGTTCTCGTTTCTCCCTTCGGAACTGCGTCTGTCTCACGGTGGGAAGGTATGACATGCATTTAGGCATTCTTGTGTTAGTCTGTGGTATTACATTTGCTCACTCGTTACTCGTATTACTTTGGTTAATTTAATGTCACGATTTATTCGGAGCTATGTGACATACAGCTGGATTTGCTTATCATGTCAGGGTTTTCATGGAAGGTGTTGGATTTGCCTGACACCTTACAAACTTCTCCTGCAACAGGTAAGAGACGAAAAGCATATCTCGCACGATTCCCGTCCACTGGTTTATTCCAAAGCATTCCTGAAAGCCACCTTCACGGGTGGCATATGGTTTGTGTTCTGACCAATAAAGGCTGTTGTGGTGGTTGAAAAATGCGTTCACAAGCGTAGTAAGTTTCTTCAGCCACATCACGTTGTTTATAAAATGTTTGTTATTTTCGATTTGGTGCAAAAGCCATTCTTAAAACAGTACTTCGTCGAACGCGATCATTTGGTCGCCGATGTTGAGTTAAGCGTAGTGATATGAATGCAGTTCTTCATCGTATAACACTTCAACAAGCAGTCTTCGATGTACCTGTAACTGCCTTGCAATATCATGGGTACTTCGCCGAGGTGATTGGTGAAACGAAGATTATCGGTTTCCCGAAGGCGTTGCCCCAGGCGACGAGAAACATTCTTACAGGAAGGCGCCTTTGAGGGTACCCTGCAGCGTACGTACGAGCAGCGACAGTAGCAGCTTGGTTATCGGATGCACCCAGCACCAAAACCATATTCAGTCTTCGTTGATCCATTATGGATCGTGGGACGACGGCTGGCATGAACTTCTTGATGCAATAATTTACCAACAGCCGTATATATTGTAGAAATTTATTTTATTTTATGAACTTCTATGTGCTACCAGTTTCGGCATTACATTGATGCCATCTTCAGGCCCCACTCGTCATAGTCGTGAAATCGCTATACACGGAAGGAGCCATATTACTAGATCCTTGAATCAAATCGTCCTGCAACTGCTCTTGGTGGCCAGGCGACACCTCGGGTGTACCATGAGACGCACCAGACTCCCCACTGCCGCTACACTCAGAGGCAGCAGCCTGAAGACGGCTGATCGCGGCCATCAGCACGTTCTGCTGTTCGCGAACAGTGGCCAGCTCCTCCTGCGCCCGTACACAGGAGTCAAACATCCCATCCATCCTATACAGCATATTCGCAATTTACCTACTTATGTGTTCTCTTTCTCTGACGAAGATAGAGAACAAGCAAGGCATTTGTCTGCACAAGTGTGAGAAACCGCCTAAAAATCTTCCTCGGGGTGTAAGCGTATGAAGACAGTGCTCATTTATCAGCAGGTCCTAAACGGGTCGGGGTCACCACCGTGCTCCATAACGCAGCGCGCTGCGCGTAACTTTTACGCGGCAGAATCTGTGTAAGCTTGTATCTGATTTAACAGCATTTTGCCAGACTTCTCTGTTTTGGTAATGTTCTCTCCAGTTAGTAATTTTCATAATTTTAAAAAATCTCCTTCTCGGCCTTCCCAGTGGTATTGCTTTTGGGGTGGGGGGAGGAAGTGCCACTTCTACCATAATGTTGATCACTATGTTATCTTTTGATCCCGTTAAATAACCAATTGGTACGTTGGGAAGTATCCTCTGCCATTCACTTCACAGTGGTTCGCAAAGTATGGATGTCGTTGTAGATGGAGCAAAACGAATTGCTTTGCCTCTTTCATATACGTGCACGTTTGAAGAAAGTATTTCTGCCTGCTTGGACTTCATTGTCCTCAAATAAGCAAATACGATCTTATTTAACAACGTACGTGGGCAAAGAAGACAACCGAACTGAGTTTGAGCTCTGACAATTTCCAACAGTTCTGTCGACTTGGTAGCTGATGTCTTAAAACTGTACTTTGGACGCAGGATGCAAAATCGAGGTTATTAGAGTATGAGCGGCGGTAAACATTCTATGTTTGGGCATAGTTGTTTTTGTTTTATTTGGAAACTTCCATCATGTGGTGAATGGCCGGCTGTTGTCGGAAGAGCGCGAAGAGATAACACCTTGAGTGTCTTACTGCAGATGTTATCTTACTGCTAAGCTTCTGAGATCGAAACTCTAGCTTTGTCTCCTAAGGAAGAAGACAAGTGGTTGATAGTTTAACTTCAAAGTGAGCAGCTGATAAAAACAAGTCACTCGTAAACTTCTCGGAATAGTGTTAGTACACTTGGCGCATAAAAACAAGATGATGCAATATTCCCAATTCTTTCCGTCATCTGCAGCTCTTCATACAGTTTATTAATCGCATTGCAAATCTTTAACGGAATAATTATCTGTTACATGTGCGTAACGATACAACCTACTCATTTCTAGAAATTAAATAACGAGGATAATTTCCAGCTTCATATGCTTAACTGACTAAAGGATTCACTCACGACGCCTAGCAATGGCTACTACAACTATTTAACTATCTTCACAAATTTTCGTTAGTTTTGTGGATCATCTCTATAATCTGAACCCAATTTCGAAAGTAACTTGTTACAAAACATTATTGTGCAGAAATTTCAAACTGGACCATCCATAATACTTCGCAGAGTGTCATCATATCTATAATCAGTATGACGCTTAATGGTGTCTATTCACTGAAGTTAACCATTTGTTGTTTGTTACATGTATAATCTGCGATGCACATAATTTCATTTCATAAATAAGAATCTCAGTTTCAGTATATGTCCTAGCTGAGTGTGAGAAGACAAACAACATTACCTTTTGAAACTTCCTGGCAGATTAAAACTGTGTGCCGGACCGAGACTCGAACTCGGGACCTTTGCCTTTCGCGGGCAAGTGCTCTACCAAGTCATTCTGCAAACATCCCCCAGGCTGTGGCTAAGCCATGTCTCCGCAGTATCCTTTCTTTCAGGAGTGCTAGTTCTGCAAGGTTCGCAGGAGAGCTTCTGTAAAGTTTGGAAGGTAGGAGGCGAGCTACTGGCAGAAGTAAAGCTGTGAGGACGGGGCGTGAGTCGTGCTTGGGTAGCTTAGTTGGTATGCCGGCACGGTAGCTCAGAGTGTTCGGTCAGAGGGTTAGCTGCCCTCTGTAATAAAAAAACTGAGTGAATGGATCAACAGTGAACTTTAACGGGCGTCAGGGGACGTCCGCCACGAACATTTGCAACAAACTATAGCGAACAAAATGAGATATATATAAAAAAAAGTTGGTAGAGCACTTGCCCGCGAAAGGCAAAGGTCCCGAGTTCGAGTCTCGGTCCGGCACACAGTTTTAATCTGGCAGGAAGTTTCACATCAGCGCACACTCCGCTGTAGAGTGAAAATTTCATTCTAGATACATTACCTTCTTTCAGCAACTCTATGTTGCTAAGACCATAAACTCACATTAGGAAGAATCTGGGGTCAAATGTTCGTTCATTCGTCCAGATTAATTTCCTATGTGTTTCCCTTAAGGGAAGTTGCGGCAGACATCTACTCCACATTTTTGTCCAACTCGAGACTGTGCTCCGTCTATAATGACCTCAATGGCGACGAGTCGGTATACTCTAGCTTCTTTCGTTTTATTGTCATCGAAATAATTCAACCATTAATCGCGGTGAAGAGTGAGAGTCCCTTCCTCTGTTGGAACTTAACGCCATTCCAAAGTGAATTTCGCAACTGCTTTGTTTACTTATTCGTCTAGCTAGTAAAATTTCTTGCTGCTTTTTTTCTGGACTGTTCGCCATACTGCTAAAAAGTAACATGTCTACCAGTGACAAACGCACTCTGTATACAGGGTGGAGAAGAAATGGAGGGTACTGGTTCTGCTGCAAATCGTCTATTTCGCGACTCTCCTTATTATTTCTCCAAATTTCATCGACTGATAGCTTAGTCGTTACATTGTCCATTTATTGTGGGCCTATTATTGTATGTGAGTAACACTCTCATTCAGTGTATGATGGGTGTAAGAGCACATATTTTTATATGTGGCACTTTTGTACGTACCCATATCAGTGTGTTGTTTTTACTCCGCGTCGAACAATCTTCCCACAAACATTTCGCAGACTTTACCACCTGATGTTTTCTGCATGGACATAACTGCAACACTAAGTGGACTACTCTTGACAGCATGTACTAACCGCTTTGCTTCCACACATATGCACTTCAACACGCCTGACCTGCCGCCCAGGGGAAGATAAGTGTTCATGGCCTGCTCTCGCCAAATGTGCTTTCAGGTACTAACCAACCTAAAATCATAAGACTTGTAATAGCTATAATTGTTAGCCTGCAGTTGACGAAAATACTGATTTAATGTTGCTCAGTAGACTGACGTCAGCCACCAGCATAAATACCTGTTATACAATGTATCAGAGCGATCAGGATTTCACACACATACGGACGCATACATACTAATATGCATATTTCTTAATTTTTATCTGAAAATACTTGCTACATTGTCTCAGGAAAAAATTAACGATAGCCCACCGGTTCCCACCAATGTTTTCGGAAGATTTCACTAGGTCGACAGAAGAAGCCGGAAAGGGCAGTCTCCTCCTTAATACTTCTAATTGGGAATCCCATGGCACTATTATGAGATTGGTGGGCTTTAGTTTGAAAGAATTTGATTCTTTAGTATTATGCCCTGCCCTCATTGCTGGCGAATGAAACAAGTCGAAAATACAAAATTATTTCACATTGCAGATGACACATTTGTGTAACGCTCATTGTCTGTTACAAGACAATTAGTTGCTGTTTACCCTGTCCCAGCAGATGTATGATGATTTGTGGGGAGGTTTCAATACATGGAACAAATCATATTCTTT
The DNA here is from genome assembly GCF_021461395.2 of Schistocerca americana. Lineage (NCBI taxonomy): Eukaryota > Metazoa > Arthropoda > Insecta > Orthoptera > Acrididae > Schistocerca > Schistocerca americana. The sequence goes on from NC_060124.1 coordinate 36,843,577, forward strand.
CTTTCGCCAAGTCATGGAAAGTACCTGATATTCCTAACCTATCCTGTTCTCAGAAATCGCAGGTGATATATGAATAAAATGCAATACAGTTTTAGCATTCTCATTTGATAAACTCCTACATATTTTTACAGCTAGGTATAACTTAATGCAGTACTTTTTGCTGCGGCTCGTCCGCCCGCACAGAAGGCAGAGAAACGACTATGTCTTTACTATGAGGTGCTTCTGAACTGGGTGATAACTCAACAGCCCATCCTAGTGATCTCTAAATGAAAATAGTTTCGACGATTATGACGGTCCATTGGGGGCCGAACCGCACAATAACCCTGGGTTCGGTGTGGGGCGGCAGTGGGGTGGGTGGACTGCTATGGCCTGTTATGGGGTTGTGAACCGTTGAAGGCTACAGAGAGACGAAGCCTCTCCGTCGTTTCTAGGTCCCCAGTTTAATACATACGTACACTGTAAAATATGTAGGACTTTCCACCCAGAGTGTCCTAAACTGGAACGGGCAGTTCAAAGTAACCACAGGGAAAGCAGATACCAGGCTGAGATTCACTGAACAGATCCTTGATCCCTGAAAGAAGTGGCTTACAAAACCCTTCTTCGATGAATTCTTGAATACTGATGGTCAGCCTGACACCATTTAAAGGCAGAATCAGTGTACATAGAAGATCCAGAGAAGAGCGGTATGTTTCGTCCCGAGATTGTTTAGTAATCGCTAGAGCATTATGGGACTGCTGATCGACCTCTAGATGCTGCAAGAGAGGCGTTATACGTCCGAGAGTGCATTTTCCAGAAAGAGCCAGGCAACATATTCCCTTCTCCCACACTCATCTCCTGAAAGGAAAACTAGGCGGAGAATCAAAGACATTACACCCCACGCTGAGAATTATCGATAGTGTCTCACCCAAAACATAAATGTAATATCGTAAAACATTTTCCAAAATAAAAGTTTTATTGCCCAGATCGCAGTTTATGCATACCCTGATAATTAGCTTCAGCGAAGTTATACTGCAAACTTCAGATAATGGCATACGTGAATTATAAAGCCACTACATGTGGCACATTGGCATCTGGCCACTGAAAACATGGAAGCACACTCACAGAAAAGACTCTCCCATATAGCACTAAGTACACTAAAATAAAAGCCGTAACTGTATCAGTAAGGCACAGAAGTATCAAATTCATCGGACAGAGGACATACACTGTTCTCAGATGTGTGTAAGTTGATAACCGTGCGCCGGCCGGAGTGGCCGTGCGGTTCTAGGCGCTACAGTCTGGAGCCGAGCGACCGCTACGGTCGCAGGTTCGAATCCTGCCTCGGGCATGGATGTGTGTGATGGCCTTAGGTTAGTTAGGTTTAATTAGTTCTAAGTTCTAGGCGACTGATGACCTCAGAAGTTAAGTCGCATAGTGCTCAGAGCCATTTGAACCATTTGATAACCGTGCTCTATCTGATGTGTTTGACACCCTTGTTCCTTGCTGATACAGTTACGGCTTTTATTTTAGTGTTCTTAGTGTTCCATGGGAGTGTCTTTTCTGTGAGTTTATCTCCATGTTTTCAACTGCCAGATGCCAATGGGCCACAGGCAGCAGCTTTATATTTCACATAGCCGATAATCTGAAGATGGTAATATAACTTTGCCGAAACAAGTTATCAGTGTTTGTATCAACATCGATATGCACGATAAAACTTCTATTTCGGAAGCTTTTTTACATTGATACAGAGAACGATTTCCTTCTGACAATGTCGGATTATAACAATATGTGTCGTAGGTAAAGGGGAAAATGTTTCTGATACCAGGAATGTACCCCACTAGACGTCTGAGCACAGTAAACGAAACGGCGAAGGAGATGTTAACAGTCATTTACATGCCTTTTATTCGCAACTCACTTATCTCGGCCTTGGAGACATCATTATCCAAGATCTGTTTTCAAGGACCGTGTTCAAGACCTGTTCCCAAATTAAGACATGTCTCCGATAAAAACGGGATCACCTGCCTCTGCGGCTGCCGATAAGCTACGCTGTGAATGGACGACCAGTAATTAGTATATCGCTGTCTGCCATCAGCTGACTATCATACGATGTGTCTACACTGATAGCACTTCCACTTCACTAAGAGAGGGAAATATGGCAACGAAATCAGACGAAGCACACAGAAATTCGGAACCGAAACTGTTACATTATGAAGCAGACAGCGTAAATATCAAATTACGGCAGCGAAGACGACGTTTTAGGGAGGGTTCAATAGTAAGCTCCTGTATAACTTTCCCAAGGGGAAAGGGGAGGGGAACAAGATTTGATTACGTAACTTAGGTCACTGGCTTTGATGTTGGAACATGAATGACTATGTAATACAGGTGGAGCACATACAACTTCTGAGATAAGATAGGGTCGTCTTAATATGCAGACGAGAATTCGTATGAGGAGCTACACTCTTCCCTAATCTTCGCAAGCGTCCATGCATGAAAATGATTCAATAACATAACTACTTACGCTTTCAGTCACAGTATGGTGTAACTGTCATTCCTGGACACACTAATGGAAAAAAAAAAAATTGAAATTTGTGGTAAGGTCTTATGGGACCAAACTGCTGAGGTCATCGGTCCCGAAGCCTACACACTACTTCACGCTACTTAATCTAACTTAAACTTACTTACACTATGGACAGCACACACACACGCGTGCCCGAAGGAGGACTCAAACCTCCGATGGGTGGAGCAGCACGGACCGTCACAAGGCGTCTCAGACCGCGCGGCTACCCTGCGTGGCACAGGCTAATGCACCCGCCCTCTTGGTTGTTGTAAGCACTGTAATGGAACTGATCGATTATCCTATCTCCGTTACGTCTTCTACTTACCAAAACATATTGAGATTTAGAGCACGCCTTGAAGAGACATTTTTCTGAAATTACACAAATTTGACTTTTTGGAAGATTAAATAGTAATGTATAATTATATTTACATTCAAATATAAAAGTCTATATATTCAAACGTTACATCAAACATAAGTACTAATAATTCAATTATTTTGCTACCTTAACTGTTTTTCGTACTTCCAATTCAATTTGAAATGGTAATTACATTTGAAATTGTTGTCATTACCGCTATTTTCGTAATTTGTTCCAAAAAAATTTGAGATTAAATAATCAGTTATATATCTCTGGGCACGGAAGAATCGATGCTTTGTAGAATGTCATTGCAGTATGTAGTTATATCTTCTGGAGTTAAACTGTTGCAATGGCGTGAGAAATGGTTGCAGAAGTGGAGAACTAGTTGTCCTATGTTGTAGTATGGAGACTGATTAGTGCGATGTGGGGATATAATGCGATGTGGGAATGTAATATGAAGGAAGCGAAATATCGGATGGAAGAAACTGAAAGCAGAAGTGCTCAAATTGAAAATTGGAAACCCGATCATATTCCTAGACGTAAAATTTATTGTTTCATCCAGCCATGGTTTTCAACGTGCCACGCGTTCGACGAGGGTCTACAAGAAGGCCAGCCGGAGTGGCCGAGCGGTTTTAGGCGCTACAGTCTGGAACCGCGCGATCACTACGGTGACAGGTTCGAATCCTGCCTCGGGCATGGATGTGTGTGATGTCTTTAGGTTAGTTAGGTTTAAGTAGTTCTAAGTTCTAGGGGACTGATGACCTCAGAAGTTAAGTCCCATAGTGCTCAGAGCCATTTGAACCATTTTCTACAAGAAGCAGATTAGTAAGCTATGATTTATTATTATTCGGTCTTTCTTCTGACTTATTATGGTGGCACTACACAAGCGCAGGAATTACTAAGAAAGTGCACTTATTTTTCAATTTCGAATTTTTTACAATAATAGACGGGAGGCTCATAATAACGCCAGAGCTGGTTTCCAATACCTGACGGAAGGGGGTCTTAGTTCATCCTGGAGATGATGGATTAAACATTTTGTAAGCCACTCACAGGAAACTACTAGGCTGGCTTAAGTCCAGTAAGTTTCCCTTGAAGGCAGGTGTTTTCCAGCACTTGTTGGAAATGAACGTCTAAAACTCCATATAGGAAGCAACTCTTTGCAGGAGAAAGGTCTTAACCAGATCAGAAAGTGACCAGTGAAAGTGTTTCCATTGGATGAAGGTCGGATGGAATGTTTAAAGCAATTTCGTGGAGAATGTTCGAGCTGACGAAACTCCAAGGAGTCGGCTGGCTACCCTTACAGCTGTAACACACAAGTCGTGTACCCTTTGGGGCGGAGAATATGTTTCATAGAGATGAACATTTCGAAAGTCTTGAACAGCAGCTTTTACAAAGCGGAAAGGCTAAAACAGGGCCGGCCACGGCACGCCAAACTTCTCGGCTTTGATTGTTCCTTCCTGGAAGTACTCGCTACAGCTCGCCATTTCATTTAGCTCTGCGTTGTGGCATTTAACGGTCTGCACAACGCTCTTCAGTTGTGCAGAATGGTTTTGTCAACGAAGATTGCCATTCCATGTTTGCTCGTGGTATGGAGGATGTTCACATGTCCAATGAAGGTTTACACAAAAAGAGGCGTTCTAGCGATCTGTCGACACAAGCCTTTAAAATGGATGGGAAAGACATAAGAGAGGTATGAGAATTCTCAGCATCTATTACGCAGTCGGGAAAGCGACTGGTACTGCAGATTTGCTATGAAACGCTATTACAATACCACGCAGAAAGAATTTAAAGATTTAGTTGACAACAAAAGAGCAAAAAAATTACAACTATCGACAGACGGGATCCATTGTTCAATACATAAAGATGCACTTTGTGTTACATTTGCACCCTTGCAGTGAATGAAGAAACTGATAGTATGATCAGTGAGATCTCTGTAGCCGCACGCATTATTCCGCTGTCAGTTCCAAAAGTTTTCGATGGAACAGAACGAAGAGATGCAAATTTTATATATTATTGAAAAGTACATTGGTTAAGTCAAGGGACACACCTGGAAAGATTTTTAGATTTAAAACTCGCTATTGCTGCGTTTTAGAAGAAAAGTCGGAATACATGGAAATTAGAACACCTGGAGTGGACTGTAGAGGTCGCATTTTATGTATACTCGACTGCACAATGCTGACACTAACCGGTGCGATATTCCTTGACAGCACGGTGACTACCAAACGGTACGTGAAGATTCTGGAAGATGATTTTATCCCTATTTTCCAAAGTGCCCCTGATTTCGACAAGATGTGGTTCATGCAAGACGGAGCTCTTTCGCATCGACGCGGGAGAGATGTCCTGGAGGAGTACTTTGGGGACAGCATTCTGGATCCGGAGTACCCAGACGCCACTGGCACGGGCCTCGATTGACCGCCATGTTCTCCGAATATGAAAACATGCAACAACGAGTTACGCGTGGGTGTACTTATTTGTCTTGAGTCGGCCGTCTAAACGTTTGACATATTCCGTCACGCATAGTCGTGGTACGGAGTCAAATTGGTTTGGCAGACCAGCAACCGGGTCCACCTGTGCACTGGAATCCACCGGTGCTTCAGAGGCTCATAGGTAAGTACAGGCATTCCGAATTAGCCGAACACGAAACCACGCACTTGCATTTTTCGGCGAGCACCATTAATAACAGATTTCTGCCGTCCATGACTTCAGTCGCCGAACGCATCGTGGTGTGACGTCCCGACCAGCAGAAGGGTAAAGTATTCGCTGCTGCAACGTAGGGCTCCAATATATATTTCTCAGCACACCCTCTTCTTTGGAACCATATTTTTTTTATGGAATAGTAGAATGCCTGATGGTAGCATAGTTTTTGGGCCATACCACGGATTCACGTGGATGAAGTTAGGTAAAGTGATTAGTTCTGGTTTGTGTCATGTGATGATCCCCAGATGATCACTTTGTTCACCATATACCGCATATTAATGAAAGCAGTTGTCAAATAAAAATTTATGTGTGACATTTCTTTAACCATTTTTTTGTCTTGTGATGTTAAGAATGACTAAATCTATTGTTATTTAGACCACAGCTCCTCCCAGTGTTCTGATTAACATTACCTTTCCCATTTTTATTAAAGTCATGATTTTTATCAAAGTAATGATTACAATTGAAAGTAAGTAGCCTGCTTGATTAACTGAAGACTCTTATTAGGTAACGCATTCTGACATAACCCCCGAGACACTCCAATTTGTTATGGAAAATGCTGTTTCCGATTTCGACTTGTGGCATAAAACGGGGGACAGCATACTGAACATGGTTTGGGCCAATCTCACGACAATTAGATACCGATGTTATTTTGCTTTCTATGCGGTTTTTGGCACCAGGACGGTTAAAAACCGGTTTTCGCACCCAAGGTGGTACGACCTTGATGTAATGGAAGGTCTTACCTAAATAATTGTGCCACAACTGTTGTCCACTAAACTTGAAGTGCAATGTGCAACTCAAACCATAGCCACTGGAGTGCAGTTCATCTGTCATTTATAGCAGACCTCATTTACGCTGAGACGCTTATAGCCCCCATCTATTGGTAAAATTTTCGTTTAATTATGTTTGTTCCATGACGTTACTCGTGTGTAAAAAAAAGAGTAGAACGCTTAGTAGTGTCACATGGATTGCAATGACATGGAGAGATAATATTCGCCTCCGGTCTGCAGCCAGATCAATCTATCATCTGAACACACTATTTCCTCATCCACCTGGTAGCCATCTTTGGGTACGAACACTGTGTGCTAATATCGCTGGAACTGACTGATACCGTGAACGGAGGCCCTTTCATATAAAACGGAAGTCCGACATTGCGTGTGCTACAGTCCCTGTTGCCCCTGGCGCAGGTGAACGTACAACATTCCGACGGTGAAAGATGGCAACACAATAAATTGCTATCGAGTGCCAGAAAAAATATGATTCTAAATGTTGGTTAGGGGTAACTACAGGGTGTTCCAAAAATGACCGGTATATTTGAAACGGCAATAAAAACTAAACGAGCAGCGACAGAAATACACCGTTTGTTGCAATATGCTTGGGACAACAGTACATTTTCAGGCAGACAAACTTTCCAAATTACAGTAGTTACAATTTTCAACAACAGATGGCGCTGCGATCTGGGAAACTCTATAGTACGATATTTTCCACATATCCACCATGCGTAGCAATAATATGGCGTAGTCTCTGAATGAAATTACCCGAAACCTTTGACAACGTGTCTGGCGGAATGGCTTCACACGCAGATGAGATGTACTGCTTCAGCTGTTCAATTGTTTCTGGATTCTGGCGGTACACCTGGTCTTTCAAGTGTCCCCACAGAAAGAAGTCACAGGGGTTCATGTCTGGCGAATAGGGAGGCCAATCCACGCCGCCTCCTGTATGTTTCGGATAGCCCAAAGCAATCACACGATCATCGAAATATTCATTCAGGAAATTAAAGACGTCGGCCGTGCGATGTGGCCGGGCACCATCTTGCATAAACCACGAGGTGTTCGCAGTGTCGTCTAAGGCAGTTTGTACCGCCACAAATTCACGAAGAATGTCCAGATAGCGTGATGCAGTAATCGTTTCGGATCTGAAAAATGGGCCAATGATTCCTTTGGAAGAAATGGCGGCCCAGACCAGTACTTTTTGAGGATGCAGGGACGATGGGACTGCAACATGGGGCTTTTCGGTTCCCCATATGCGCCAGTTCTGTTTATTGACGAAGCTGTCCAGGTAAAAATAAGCTTCATCAGTAAACCAACTGCTGCCCACATGCATATCGCCGTCATCAATCCTGTGCACTATATCGTTAGCGAATGTCTCTCGTGCAGCAATGGTAGCGGCGCTGAGGGGTTGCCGCGTTTGAATTTTGTATGGATAGAGGTGTAAACTCTGGCGCATGAGACGATACGTGGACGTTGGCGTCATTTGGACCGCAGCTGCAACACGGCGAACGGAAATCCGAGGCCGCTGTTGGATCACCTGCTGCACTAGCTGCGCGTTGCCCTCTGTGGTTGCCGTACGCGGTCGCCCTACCTTTCCAGCACGTTCATCCGTCATGTTCCCAGTCCGTTGAAATTTTTCAAACAGATCCTTTATTGTATCGCTTTTCGGTCCTTTGGTTACATTAAACCTCCGTTGAAAACTTCGTCTTGTTGCAACAACACTGTGTTCTAGGTGGTGGAATTCCAACACCAGAAAAATCCTCTGTTCTAAGGAATAAACCATGTTGTCTACAGCATACTTGCACGTTGTGAACAGCACACGCTTACAGCAGAAAGACGACGTACAGAATGGCGCAACCACAGACTGCGTTGTCTTCTATATCTTTCACATCACTTGCAGCGCCATCTGTTGTTGAAAATGGTAACTACTGTAATTTCGAAAGTTTGTCTGCCTGAAAATGTACTGTTGTCCCAAGCATATTGCAACAAACGGTGTATTTCTATCGCTGGTCGTTTAGTTTTTATTGCCATTTCAAATATACCGGTCATTTTTGAAACACCCTGTATATACATGGTGATTCAGGTATCCCTACGTATGGGTTTTATGCAACCCACAACACACATACTACACGCAAGATTTTCGTATTATCTCGCTTGCTATACGCAAACCATTAGTCATACAGAAAAAAATGAGCAATATCTTTTCGAAGGAAACTTGATGTTGTTAAATTTTGCACTGGGTTATGTCTTTTGCTGGAAGGCACAGTTTTCGAGTTATTCAAGAAAAACGTGTTTGAAGGTCACTTTTGTACGTTTTTCTTGAATAATTCGAGTACTACGTCCATTGGCGGAAACGTATCCCACCACAGAATTAAACTGCATTAAATTTCCTACAAATAGGTAGTGTTCATTTCTTCTGTAGGACTAACAGTTTGCGCATAGTGAGCGAGAGAATTGGAAAATCTCGCGCATGGTTTGTGAACGAGTTGCAGGTTGCATAAAACCTGGAGGTAGGGGCAACTGAATCACCCTGTAAAATGTTGTCTGACACTATAATATCGATAGTTTTCTTGGAAACACAGTCGCTGTAAGGAGACGCTGTGGCAACCATTTGTGCCTTGTCATACGATGTTCTGTGGCCCTTGGTAAGAAAGCACACTGCCACCGCAGATTTCTCAGGCTGCATCACACATGTGTGGCGATGGTTCTCAGTACAACTGAGTTGAGTCTGAACAGTTCACGATTTACTGTAATGGCAACGATTTTATAAACTCCGCGCTTCCCGAATTCAAGGTCATATTTAACCTAGCGAAGGAGCCCTCTAACCATGGCTGGTGTATGAAATACACTTTTTATATCACGTCTTTTTTTAAAAATTCTTCCTATTTCCTATTTTCAGTAATATGCCTTGAGCATATGGTAGAAAGGCCATCAGTTTACATGCATATTCTTGTGGTTCCAGCACAGGTCCAAATTCGAACGCATGGCAGACCTATTTGTCTGTGTAGATATTCTGCTTGAACACGAGTTTTAGGTGATCCAGCTCTTGTGTTAGGCTCTCTGAATCTGAGATGGTGTCCATCCTCCTCGCCAACCTCTACAGAATCACTGTGCATTGGTACGATGAATAGCAAATTTCTGCATGCGGATACCGGTCATAGCTGAGACAAGGAATGCTCTAATCTTGGCTCGGTTTCAAATTTTTCCTATTTTCGAAGATATGCTCCCTCCCCCTCTCCCAGCATATGGTTGAAAGGCTACCGATCTACATACATTATTTGGTGGTTCTGGTGCATGACTGAATTCTAAGGCATCACGTATCTTTGTGTAGATATTCTGCTTGAACACAAGCATAGGATAATCCAGCTCTTGGGTCAGGCTCTGTGCATCTCAGATGGAGTACGTCCCCCTCGCCAACATCCGCAGAACCCCAGGCACTTGTACGAAAGATGGAGAACTGCTGCATGCAGACACCGGTGCACATGCGTCGGGTTTCGATAAACAGAGTGTCCTAGTGTACCATCATCTTTTCTATACACCAACAGCACTAGAAACGAAGCTTTCCATTCCTTTACAGCTCCGTCGTAATCGTAAGCTGAGGGTAGCGACGATTGGTAGTGCAGGCGCTCTTGGACTTCCGCGGTGTGGAAAGGGGCCTCTGATTACCGTATCAATCAGTCCTGGAGAGGTTAGCGTATACTGTTCTCAACTGACGATGGTGACCAGATGGACTGCGGAAATACTGTGTTCAAATGGCTCTGAGCACTATGGGACTTAACTGCTGTGGTCATCAGTCCCCTAGAACTTACAAGGAAACCTCCCCATCGCACCCCCCTCAGATTTAGTTATAAGTTGGCACAGTGGATAGGCCTTGAAAAACTGAACACAGATCAATCGAGAAAACAGGAAGAAGTTGTGTGGAACTATGAAAAAACTAAGCAAAATATACAAACTGAGTAGTCCATGTGCAAGATAGGCAACATCTAGGAGACTCCGAGTTCAGGAGCGCCGTGGTCCCGTGGTTAGCGAGAGCAACTGCGGAACGAGAGGTTGTTGGTTCAAATCTTCCCTAGAGTGAAAAGTTTACTTTCTTTATTTTTGCAAAGTTCGTTCATTGACGTCTTTGTTCAGTGTAATAAGTTTAGTGTCTGTGTTTTGCGACCGCACCGCAAAACCGTGCGATTAGTAGCCGAAAGGACGTGCCTGTCCAATGGAAACCGAAAACATTTGATTGCAAGGTCATAGGTCAACCGATTCCTCCACAGGAAAACACGTCTGATATATTCTTTACGACACTGGTGACGGCATGTGCGTCACATGAGAGGAATATGTTGTCGACCCATCTAACTTGTACACTTGTTGAATGGGTAAAAAGATTCTTCTACCTTGCCCAATTTAGGTTTTCTTGTGGATGTGATAATCACTCCCAAAAAAGTGTGAAAACATAAGAGTCTGTCACATAAACTGCAACAAATGAATGCTACAGTTTCACAGTCGCACAGTTTTGTCTGTGCTCTGTCAAAACATATGTTTTTAACGTTTTCTCATTTTTCCGTGTGTAGACCGTCAAATCCTGCATATGTCCAAGCAAATCTGAACATGTCCTGGAATTTTGGAGAGCGAAGTTGATTATATGTGAGTGCCTGAACTTTGATAATTGTCTGAAAATAAAAAATTAAAGATTTCTCCCGAGGGAAGACTTGAACGAAGGACCTATCATTCCGCAGCTGCACACGCTAACCACAGGACCACGGCGCTCAGGGGTTTACACCTCCCTCGATGTTGCCTATCTTACACATGGACTACTCAGTTTGTATATTTTGCTTATTTTTTCATAGTTCCACACAACTTCTTCCTGTTTTCTCGCTTGATCTGTGTTCAGTTTTTCAAGGCCTATCCACTGTACCAACTTATAACTAATTCTGAGGGGGGTGCGATGGGGAGGTTCCCTTGTTAGAACTACTTAAACCTAACTAACCTAAGGACGATTCGAACCTGCGACCGTAGCGGTTGCGCCTAGAACCGCTCGGCCACTCCGGTCGGCCTACTGTGTTCAGATGATTGCTTTATGGAGCTACAGATCTGAGAAAAATATATCAGTTAATACACCGGGAAAGTCTACGTAGTCACACTACGGACAGATAAGTTTACAACTACCTCTTCTTCAAGTTGAAGCGAAATAAACCTTAGGGATATATTACAATACATTTCGAAAACAAAAACGATGTATTAGAGATTGCAACACCAATTTTCTGTGTCTCTCGTCAACTGTTCTCAGAATATGACCTGGGTAGTATACTGTTTTTTTTTTTTAATTTTTTAAAGGAATAAGTTACGATCTCTTCAGGACGGACTCAAAGAAACGAGTATTCATCATTCGGTAGCTCTTGATGTCAAGGATCTTTGAAATAACCATCGACTGTTTTCATATGTGGTTCCCAGAAAGCTTATCAGTTTTGTTTCGGGAGATTTAGGGACCTATACAAGATTAGATAACATGTTACCCCAGGCGGCGGCGCTATAGAAGAGCGTCTCCTTCAGACAGATGTAACATATATATTTCTCTAAGTTAAGACCTTATAGGTATCCTGTGACGATTTTATATTGTGGGGTGACACCAAGAACATGTCAAGGTATCGACTATAAGAGCCTAGTGATGAATAGGCCCCAACCCCTTCCATCGTTGTTGCTTCCCATTTAATTAAACACCCAATTTCAAAATTCAGCGCTGTCACTTCATCGCCGAAGTTAATTAAATTTTCTTGCTCAAGAAGGGTGGTAGCTTCCACCATGTTCCAAAAGAGGCTGCGTTTAGTTCAGCATTCCACACGCTCGCTCGTAGCCTTCGACTAATTTCTGGTGGTTTCTACGTTGTCTCGCTCGTTAACTCTCTGCTGATAGAACACACGTCTCAGTAGAAACATACAGGGTGCACCCAAAATACTTACCCTGATACTAAACTGGTGTAGGTCTACAATATACTGCCTTTAGTACACTGAAAAACTAATAAAGTTTCTGTGATGGTTGTTTCGGTTTCTGAATTTTTCGCTGGGAGCGCCACTATGATTAAATCGTAAAATAGCGGCATCAGTGGAGGAGAAAGCAGAGGGTGTGGCTAGTTGTGACGAAATCTTCAACCAGGTTGCAACAAAGGTTCAGAACAGCTTCGGCAAAAAGGCCACCAGATTACGGCAATGAAGCAAAACGTTTTACATAGGTCTACACGTACAACTGAAAAGAAGAGAACTAGCGGAGCACCTTCAACGTCTGCTGAGACTGTTGTAAACAGTCGGACCGTATTTACATTACCACTATCCAGATCAGCGAGACAACCATCACGTCAGCTCCAGATACAAGTAACCACCTCACACAGAGTGACGGAACATTACGCTTACAAATATAGATTTTGCAACAACTTAAATCACGTGACCATGAACACAGAGAATAGTTTTTTAATAACGCGCTATTCCACGCTGAACAGAATGAACCTCACAAGAAATAGTGATTTCGGATGAAGAAATGTTTGATGTAAGTGGCTTTGTAAATATGCATGACATGAGTGTTTGAAATAACGAAAAGTGAAGACCAGTGAAGCAGTACATAAGGAATAGGCCGAAGTCTAAAGTGTGGTGTGCGCTAGTGTATTGTCTCTTTTTTCTTCCTTGAAACATATATGCATGCTGCCTGCCACGAATTCCTCTCCTATGCCAACCTTTTCATTCAGAGTAGCACATGCAACCTACGTCCTCAATTGTTTGCTGAATGTATTCCGGTCTCTGCATTGCCCTACATTTTTACTCTCTACAGCTCCCTCTAGTAACTTGGAGGTTATTTCCTGATGTCTTAACAGACGGACTATCATCCTGTCCCTTATCAGTGACACTCCTTCTCTCACCCATTCTGTCGGGAACCTTCTCATTCCATACGTTATCAGCCCACCTTATATTCAACATTCTTCTGTAGCATCACATCGTAAATGCTTTGGTTTTCTTCTGTTGCGATTCCCCCACAGTCCATGTTTCATTACCATACAAAGCTGTAATCCAAACGTACATTCACAGAAATTTATTCCTCAAATTAATGCCTATATTAGGTACTAGTAGACTTCTCTTGACTAGGAATGCTCTTTTTGCCAGTGATTTGCTGTTTTTGACGTCCTCCGTGGTCCGTCCATCGTGGGTTAAATTGCTGCCCAGCTAACAGAATTCCTTAACTTCGTCCACTACGTGATCCAGAATTCTGATGTTGAGTTTCTCGTTGTTCTTCGCTCTGCAACTTCTCGTTACTTTCATCTTTCTTCTGTTAACTCTCAGTCCATACTCTGTACTTATTAGCCTTTTCATAATACCGAATAGATCCTGTATTTATTTTTCAGTGAGGATAGCAATGTTATCAGCAAACCTTATCACTGATATCATTTCACCTTTAATTTTGAACCCACTGTTGAACCTTTTATTTATGTCATTGCTGCCTCTAGGTATAGATTGAACAGTAGCGGTGAAAGTCTATATTCCTGACTTGCATCAGTTTCAATCCAAACATTTCGTTCTTGATCTTGCAGTTGTATTGTTCCCTCTTGGTTTTTGTACATATGGTATATTACTCATCTTTCCCTGTAGCTTACCTCTATTTTTCTTACAATTTCGAACATCTTGCACTATTTCACATTGTCTAACGCTTTTTACAGGTCGGCAAATCCTATGAATTTGGATATGCTTCCGAATTATGCTATATCCCATTACCAGGAGATGCAGGCCTGTGTAAGGTGTCAGCTAGACGGAATATGACCTCATTGGGAAACACCTTTCGGCAACCTTTGGTTAGATAGTTCAGTCCCATAACCACCAAGACCGCCAGATATTACATCTGACTTTTTTTTATTTTGAGAGTACTTTAAGACAAAACGTATACCACACGTTTCAGCTATGCGCACGATGCGGGAACACATAATTAAATCTGTTGAGTGATACTTCAAAATGTGTCTCCAGCTGCGTATGTGGTGAGGTAGAGGCGGAGAAAAATATCTTCAATAAAACAGCCCTACTAATGTCAGACATTCATATGGAAATGAGAAATATATTCGTGGAAGAGTGGTGAAATTTACCATGAGAGCGAAAATGTGTGTGTGTGAAATCTTATGGGACTTAACTTCTAAGGTCATCAGTCCCTAAGCTTACACACTACTCAACCTAAATTATCCTAAGGACAAACACACACACCCATGCCCGAGGGAGGACTCGAACTTCCGCCGGGACCAGGAGCACAGTCCATGACTCCAGCGCCCTAGACCACTCTGCTAATCCCGCGCGGCAGAGCGAAAATAAACCGCTGGGAATCGAGAACGAAAGAAACTTAGTGGAAGCATTTGAAACGCGGTGCTAACGAAGGATTCCAAAAATTAATTCTCCTGCACCACATCTTAAACGCCTCGATTCTCTTCCGTTCTGATTGCCCCCAGTCTATGATTCCTTACCCTACGATGATGTGTACCAAACGTACATTCTAAGAAAATTATTCCTCAGTTTAAGGCATTTGTTTGGCATTGTCAGACTTCTCGTGGCCAGAAATGCCGTGTTTGCATGTCATAATCTGTTTTTCATGTCCCTTACTTTGTCCGTTATGTGTTATTTTGCTTCCGAGGTAGAATAAGTCCCTCACCTCATCTACTTCATGGTCTCCAATTTTTCCATTACGTTTATTGCTAATATCATTTCTGCTACACCTGATTATTTTTGTCATTCTTCAGTTTTCTCCCAGCTCATATCTAATACCCGATAGAGTGCTCATTCCATTCAACTGTTACAGTACTTCTGCTTCATTTTCATTGTATGTAGCAATGTCAAGCGAATCTTATCATTGACATTGTCTCAACCTGAATTTTTATTTTGCTCTTGACCCTTTTTTTACTATCTACATCAATAACCAAAATTAGTTAAATTGGCGTTTTATGGTTAAATGGTTAGCTTTAAAATATAGGGGCTAAAAAGGTTAGACTATGCAAATAGATCAGATGTGCTGGGTGCAATAGTTACGCACAAAATAGGAAAAGATGAGTGGCAGTATCAAGCAAGAATTAAAAATGACGATCTAATATTATTCGTACTTGCTGTCGTGAAGACACAACCAGCTACCTCTATACTTCAGCCGCAGATCACGCTGTATAAATCTGACGTTTTCCCGTGTGCTTATTAACGAATGGACTTTGGCATCCTATTCTACTACGTATTCTTTACCCACGCAGACGTTTTACTTGAAACAGAGTGCCGTGATTTCACAGATTCGGCGTTGGTGATGAGGGTAAACAAACCGTGGAAGCAGCACGAATACAGGTAATTGAAAGACAGGAGGAGCATCAGCAACAGCAACTGATTATATTGCACCATCTACATCGACAGCAGCTCAAAGTCTCTTTGGAGGAACCCTCGTAGCTGGTATAGCCGCACTTCGCTCCATCATGTCACATCAACCGTCCAAAACTTCGCCAAAACATCGGTCATATCACATGGTTCCTCGACTGCCTGTTCTCTGACTCCTTCCAAGTTATAAGGCTGACAGGCATTTCTTAGCTATTACTTTCACCTCTAGTTGAGTCGTAACGGCACTGGGTGCTCGTCTGCAATTTGCTGCTTCCTGGCCTGAAGTTAAGTGTGCGAAGAAATTTGTGTTAGTCATACGAGATTGGCTAAGGATTTTCGAATCGAAAAGCGTGTAACACGAATTATTTGTGGTGTGAGCTTCAGAACGTCATCCAGAGTTCTGTTCAATAAACTGAGGACCCTAATTTCTGCTTCCAAATATGTTTATTTTTTGATGAAATTTACCACAGGTAATTTATCCATTTTCCAAAACAAAATCTCAGTGCTTGGAGTCGAAACCATAAGTAAGTGCAATTTACATAAAGATTTAAAGTCCATTGTTCATCAACACCCATTTTCACTTACTTAAAAGCAGCCACAAAAAGTCATATATTAATAACGTACAGGTTAATTCTATTATTAATAATACTAAATAACGTTAGTGATACGCAAAGTACGACTACAGCACATATTCAACCTAATAATAGGGTAAAATTAAGCAAATGTTGCAAACTGTTTTCTGTTTAATTATACGTGGATACAATAGCCTGTGAATTATCTAATGTACCTTATTGAATATACAGTTCCACGTTTGTGATAGGACGGATATTGCTTCGTAAATGAAAATATGTTCCAGATGTTGACTTACTCCTAATCCGTGAGGATAATTTCACTTATGATCTGTGGGAAAAATTTAAAATACATGTAAACGTAGGCTTCCGCGGTCATTGTCACAGTCAGCAAAATAATTCTGGGCTTGTGACTGCATTGCCAATATGTAAAACTACTGTTGCAAGTGACCTTCAGGGTGTTCAGTAAATGAAAATACCATTAAGAAGGTCACTTGCAACAGTGACGGAAATTTCGGTTGTTTTACGTATTGACAATGCAGCCACAAACCCAGAAAAATTTTATTGAATTAGAATATGTCTTTATTTTTGTTAGTATATATGAATACTTGTTGAATGATACGTTACATATTCTTGAGAATCTTCTCGCTGGATCTATGGAACGATATTCCCGTGGCTGGCAGTTAGATACATACGAGAATGTTGTCACTGTAATGTGGAACCTACAAATAATATGATTGTTGAGATAGAAACTTGATCTAACATGGATTTCGCCGTTTTTCAAAAGACAGTCATAATTGGAATAATAAATAAATCATGAGTTACAGTTGCTCAACGTTGTTCAGGGAGTTTTTTCGCTACGATAGGGCTTCTTAACGCTTAGTTGGATAATGTTCTCAATAACTGTTACACATGACAAGGAGGGTCAAATAATAGCATTACAACCGTCAGACCTAATCCTCGAAGAAGTATTCAGCATAACTTTAGCGTTCGAACCATCGCAAGCTGCACAACAAGGGAACAAGTTGAGTTCGAAGCTTCACCTTGCTCCGTTCTGCGTAGCACGTGGCTTACTCGAGACGAACAAGAAGTACACTAGGCGACCAAAAACTCTTTAATGCAAAGAAAACGAAGTGCCGTTATCTCTCCTGCGTCATCTACATCTCGAAGGAGAGTATCTACAGTACTTAGACATTTAAGTACCTTGATTTCCTTTTTCTCAGAAATTCTTCAGTAGGCATGACTGATAACAGAGTCCGTACATGCGGATTACGTAGGCACAGTCCAAATCACTAAAAGTATTTAATGCATTACAAATTCTTGAGGTACTCATACAATTACAGATACATCCAGAGTTGCTAATGTTCCAATGTATTATTTCCTCTATGAGGTCTGCACAGTGCTGCGGGTGAGACATAATCTCTATTTCTATAAAACCCCTTCAGTTCCGTCTACATCAACAGTTTTCTGCTGTTAGTCTTTTGCATGTTAGTGGATCCTTTACGTCTCCATGTCTGGCGTCTATCGTTTCGTCCTCAATGCTACTGCGTGCGCTACCATCCAGTAATTCACCCAGGATCTGCAAACTCTTCGTCCGTCGCCTTCTGTTCCCTTCCACATACCCTGGTAAGACTATTTGTATAAGCCAGCCCTTTCTTTCTGAGTATTCGTACCAGTATCTTTTCCTTCTCTTTGTTGCGTAACTGTCTCTGCTATGCAACTCTCCTCAGTACCTCCTCATGTTCTTCTATCTATACAACTTATTATTCCCGTCTCCGGCAACTGTTTCGTTTCAGCACTGTACAGGAGGACACACCTTACAAAACACTTAACAGTACTTACCTCAAAACTATCTGCATATTGCTGCAGAAAACTCTCTATCTCTTACAAAATGCCTCTTTCACCAATGCTACTCTGGTTTTAATTTCCCTGCTGCTTTCTGCCCCATCATATATCTTTAATTCCACAAACGGTTTCTGGATCTCATATTATCAAGTGATTGTATGTCGCAAGACGTCAGTGAAAGAAATCGAGCTCGTCATCGGTAGTGTTTTGTGCGTGCACACTCTGTGATCCGACACATTCTGAAGAATGTCTTGAACACGTGATTTTGCTCCACTGTGATTTGTACCACAACGACGTTGAGACACTACGGCCGTAAGTACAATGCTTAACACTGCCTGCTCACAAGTGATTGGTCGCTTACATTAATTAGTGCAAGCTGACGTGTCTCTTCTAAGCCAGGAATAAAATCAGTTTCGAAATTTTTTGGACGAATGGTGCGTCTAAGGTGCATGTGCCAATATTTTCTTCTGTGTTTTGTTGTGCAAACAATAGAATGTCAGATGGAACATTAATGCACTTACACGACCCCGTAACAAGTGGCAAATATCTCCCATCGAAGCCTGCTCTAGTCACAACCTCTCTCTATTGATAAAATTTTTAATTGGTTGTCTCTTTCAATCCGGGCAAGGATAACATAGCTGTAGGTAGTTCACAGTTAACAATACTCATGGACAAACTTCCTTACGCAGTAGCTGCTCTTTAGGTGTGAAGATGATCCAGATATCGATCGAAAGCGGTAATTACTATACCAGATGGTATGTTCTTTTACAGTTTAGATACCTATGCGCTTTTGTTAGTACGTTCGTATTATTTGAGCAGCCGAACAATTTACACAGTTTTCGTGTGAAGTGTGTCCTCCAGCAAGTACACGAGGTATCTCACAAACCTCATGAGACGCTGCATTACGAAATCAAAGCCTGGGATATGAGATACTAAGTGCGTCACATACTTGCGAGGAGAAGCATGCAGGTGGCGAACGTAAGGCGGTTCTGCATTGAGTGTCCTTGTTGTTCATGGAATTCCAACGCTTTCACTGGCTCAGGATAATGTCCAAGACTGTTAGATCCTTTTCCAAAGTTATTGACCGAGCGAGGTAGGGCAGTTGTTAGCACATTGGCCTCGTATTCGGGAGGACGACAGTCCAAACTTGCGTCATCCTGATTTAGGTTTCCGTGATTTACCTAAATCGCTTCAGGCAAATGCTGCGATGGTGCCTTTGAAAGGACCACGGCCGACATCCTTCCCCATCCTTCCTAATCCGATGGGACCAATGATCTCGCTGTTCGGATCCCCCCCCCCCCCCCCCCCACACACACAAACACCAACCAACCAAAGTTATTGTATTTCGAGTCAGTTCAGTCAATTCTTGTACAACCTTTTTAGTCTTCCTGCATATCTGATTTCCACAAACTGCTTTCATCAATAATTGTAACGACGAATTACATAGTCATACTCACTGAACCTTCAGCAGAGATGGCAGTGCCACTTCTTATCTTCATCTTTAAGCGTAGCCTACTTTTCTAATTTTAATTTTTTTCTTAGGTCATCAGTCTTCTGACTGCTTTGATGCAGCCTGCCTAGAGGCAACAGTTTTATCTCAGAGTAGCAACTACAACCTATGTCCTGAATTATTTGCTGGATATTATCCAGTTTCTGTCGTCCTTTACAGCTTTTGCCCTCTAATACCACGGAAATAATTCCCTGATGTCTTAACAAATGTTCTATCATCCTGTTCCTTCTTCTTACCATTGTTTGCCATCTACTCCTTTTCTCGCTTCTACGGAGAACTTACATACCTTATCGGTCTACTTAATTTTCAACATTAGTCTGTAGCACCACATTTCAAATGCTTCGATTCTCTTCCGTTCCATTTTTCCAACAGTCCATGTTTCACTACCACGAAATGCTGTGCTTCAAACGTACGTCCTCAGAAATTTCTTCCTCACATTAAGGTCTATGTTCGATACTTATCTTGGCCAGGAACGCCCTTTTTACCAGTTGTAAAGTCTCTTGCAGCGGTCTCTCCGCGATATTTTCAGAAATTTTATAAATTATATAACTCAGTACATATCTCGAAATATCTCTTCTTATCTTACCGATTCCTAAACTTTAATATACGATGATTATCAATGCAAAGTAGTTTCAAGCCCTATTATTCCTTGGAGCGTCCATTTACTCCATGGAATAGCTTCTCTGCTATCTATGTTTTCTCTTATGAAAAGAATGAGGGGGATCTTGCCGATCAGCCGTGAAAGAAGGAGGATGTATATGTATGTATTATTAAGCTAGTCGCCATCTTGATGAGATTCTGTATGAGTAGGAATTTAATACATGAACTAAACTTAAAGTAAGTGTGTTCGCGTATTATTTAACTGATTATTATTGGCAGTGTCTGCTTACTACGCTGTGTTGCACGGGATCAGTGGGGAACGTCTGATTTACACTGGACGAACCTGCCGTTTTGTATGCTCAAGATATCCAGTTTATTACTTCAAATAAATAGGCTACCACGGTCTTACCAGAAGATCTCCCGTCTTCCCCATGTGATCACCGAAAGTTAATAATTATTACAAATGTTTTCAGGAGATTGACTGACAATTTTCGTCGCACCGGGACTTCGAAATTGTTTCACTGCCTTATGGAATTTAAGTTAAGCTCAATTTAATCAGGATAGAACAGTATTGAACTGTGTGAATGTGATAAGCCTGCTTTGTGAATGAAAATTCCCTTAATATACGCATGTTTTTACTATCCTGATCAGTGAAGCTAAATCAGGCCGGTGTGAGAGAGGTTTTTTTAAATTAGGAAAGATTCCACAAAAAAAATATTAAACAGTTCTAGTAGGCTTTTACGAACTCATAGCTCCGTCCGTCATGCGCTATTATACTGTTAAGGTTGTGGTATTCCTTAACTTCATCTACTTCGTGATCAGTTCTGATGTCTAGTTTCTCGCTGATCTCATTTCTGCCATTTCCCATTACATTCGACTTTTCTCTGTTTACTCTTAGTCCATATACTGTGCTCATCAGACAGTTCATTCCATTCAATAGATTCTGTAATTCTTCTTCACTTTCACTCAGGACAGCAATGTTATCAGTGAATGTTATCATTGTCATCCTCTTCCCCTGAATTTTAATCCCACTCTTGAACGTTTCTTCTCTTTTACTCATTGCTTCTTCCATGTGTACATTGAACAGTACAGGCAAAAGATTACATCCCTGCCTTATACCCCCTTTCCTCCGAGCACTTCGTTCTTGGTTTTCCAGACGTACTGTTTCCTCTTGGTTCTCGTTATCCTGTATATTACCTGCCTTTCCCTATAGATAGGGCCTATTTCTCTTGGAATTTCGAATATCTTTCAGCATTTCACATTGTCGAACTGCTTTTCCAGGTCAACAAGCCCTGTATATGTGTCTAGAGTTTTCTTCAGTCTTGCTTCCACTGTCAACCGCAACCTCAAAAGTGACGCTCTGGTGCCTATACCTTTCCTAAGCCAAACTGAAGGTCATCTAACAGATCCTCAACTTTTTTCCATTCTTCTGTATATTATTCTTGTCAGCAACTTGGGTGCATGAGCTGTGAACTGATAGTGCAATACTTCCCGCACTTGAGGGTTCTTGCAATCTTCGGAATTGTGCGGATGATGTTTTTCCGCAAGTCAGATGATATATCGTCAATCTCATACATTCTACGCAACAACGTGAATAATCATTTTGTTGCCACATCCCCCAACGATTTTAGAAATTCCGACGGAATGTTATCTGTCCCTTCTGCCTTATTTGATCTTACATCTTCCAAACCTCTTTTAGATTCTGAGTCTAATACTGGATCCCCTATATCTTGTATACCGACTCCTGTTTCTTCTTCCATGAAATCAGACAAATCTCCCCATCACAGAGGCTTCCAATGTACTCTTTCCCCCTATCCGCTCTCTCCTCTGCATTTAACGGTGGATTTCGCTTTGCAGTCTTATCATTAATGCCTTTGTTTTCAATTTCACCGAAGGTTATTTTGGCTTCTCTATTTGCTGAATGAGTCCTTCTGCAACTATTTCTTTTTCGATTTCCCCACATTTTTCATTCAGCCATTTCGCCTTTTAGCTTCCTGCACGTTCAGTTTGTTTCGTTCACAAGCGACTTGTATTTCTATATTCCTGAATTTCCCCGCACATTTCTGTATTTCCTTCTTCGGTCGATCAACCGAAGTCTTTCTTCTGTTGCCCATGGTTTCTGCGCGTTACGTTCCTTACATCGACGTATTTCTTTCCAACTTCTGTAACTGTCCTTTTTTAGACATGAACCTTCCTCTTCTACGGAAATGCCCACTGAGCTATTCATTACTGCACTGTCTGCAGCCTCAGAAAACTTAAAGCGTATCTGCTCATTCCTTAGCTCTTCCTGATCTCGTGTCTCTGTGCATTTATTCTTCCTGACTAATCTCTTAAACTTAGGCCGACTGATGATGTTTGGTTTGTGGTGCGCTCAACTGCTCGGCCATCAGCCCTCTTACAAAGACCCAGTTTTTACACAGTCCGTTTTCTTTTCACAGTCCAATCTAATCACTCTCACAAATGATGCTGATGATGAAATGATGAGAAACACACAAACACCCAGTCTCCGGGCAGAGAAAATCCGCAACCCGGCCGGGAATCGAACCCGGGAACCGGTGATCCAGACGCAACAACGCTAGCCCCTAGACCACGAGCTGCGGACCTCATCGCTAATGAATACTGATCTGATACATCAGCCCTGGGTACGCCTTACAATCCAGTATATGATTTCGGGATATCTGTCTGACCAAGATCTAATCCAACTGGAATCTTCCCTTTTTCGAGTATACCTCCTCTTCTTGTGATTCTTGAGCGGAATATTGGCTGTTGATAACTGAAATTTATTATAGAATGCAATAAGTCGTTCTTCTCTCTCATTCCTACTACCAAGCCCATATTTTCCCTTAAACTGTTCTTATACTCCTTCCCATAAAATCACGTTCCAATTCTTCATGAGTATTAAATTTTCATCTCCCTTTTATGTAGTAAATTACCCGTGCAATAACCTCATATATTTTCTCTCTGCTTCTCGGCATGTATACCTGAACTATCGTTGCCGGTGTTCATTTACGTCGATTCTGATAGGAAAAATCCTATCACTGAACTTTTCAAAATTACACACTCTCTGTCCTACCTTCCTATTCATAACGATTCCTACTCCCATTAGACCATTTTCTGCTGCTGTTGATGTTACCCTATACTCATCTCACTAGAAATCCTTGTCTTCCTTCCATTTCACTTCACTGACCCCTACATAGATTAAGCCTTTGCAATTCCCTTTTCAGATTTTCTAGCTTCCCCACCACGTTCAAGATTCTGACATTCCACACCCTTTCTTTGGTTATTCAGTCTTTTTCTCATGGTCACCTTGCCTTTGGCAGCCTCCATCTAGAGATGCGAATGGGGGACTATTCCGAAATCTTTTGCCAATGGAGAGATCATCATGACAATTTTTCAGTTATAGGCCACATGTATCGTGGACATACGTTCTGTGAGCTGGCCGCAGTTGCCGAGCGGTTATAGGCGCTTCAGTCAGGAACCGCGCAACTGGTACGGTCTCGGGCAAGGATGTGTGTGTGATGTCGTTAAGTTAGTTAGGTTTAAGTAGTTCTAACTTCTAGTGGACTGTAGACGTCAGATGTTAAGTCCCATAGTGCTCAGAGCCATTTGAACATCATATGTTATGTGTCTTTAATGCAGAGGTTTCCATTGCCTTCTGAATCCTCTTGCCATTGATCACTGCTGATTCTTCCGCCTTTTAGGGGCAGTTTCCCATTCCAAGGCATTTGACAAAACGTGACTGACTTCTTACGTCGGAATCTTTCTGTTGATTTTTATTCAGAATTTTAGAAGAACTCTTGACCGACGACGTTTTGATTACTGGTCAAAGACGTTGCACTCCAATTTTTTTTCTCGGCATTTGGTCTGCACAGATGTCGCATCACACTATTAAAGCTCATAGTCGAATATTTCACTCAGGTTTTTTATTACAGATGTCAGACAGCCCTCTGACAGAACACGCTGAGATACCGTACAGGCGTCCACTAGACCACGGGTGCGCACACACACACACTCACACACACACACACACTCACACACACACACACACATATATATATTATTATTATGTGCGATTGGACCCATACGGATTACGCAAAGCTTTTCCGATTCAATATTTTAATTCTCCAAACTTCTCTCATTCTTTCCCAATGAATTCTCTTTCTTTCCTCTGTCCATTTTGTCCCCTGTCTCTTGCAAACTTCATTCTCGGGTTGTACTTTCCAACTATTGATTTTTTGCCTGTATACATTTCTGTTTATAACTTCTGAAGAATTTATTTGTGCATTTGCTAGATCTGTTTTGGTTTCTTTTATCCAGGGTATGGTTTTCAATTTTTCAATGTACACTCCTGGAAATGGAAAAAAGAACACATTGACACCGGTGTGTCAGACCCACCATACTTGCTCCGGACACTGCGAGAGGGCTGTACAAGCAATGATCACACGCACGGCACAGCGGACACACCAGGAACCGCGGTGTTGGCCGTCGAATGGCGCTAGCTGCGCAGCATTTGTGCACCGCCGCCGTCAGTGTCAGCCAGTTTGCCGTGGCATACGGAGCTCCATCGCAGTCTTTAACACTGGTAGCATGCCGCGACAGCGTGGACGTGAACCGTATGTGCAGTTGACGGACTTTGAGCGAGGACGTATAGTGGGCATGCGGGAGGCCGGGTGGACGTACCGCCGAATTGCTCAACACGTGGGGCGTGAGGTCTCCACAGTACATCGATGTTGTCGCCAGTGGTCGGCGGAAGGTGCACGTGCCCGTCGACCTGGGACCGGACCGCAGCGACGCACGGATGCACGCCAAGACCGTAGGATCCTACGCAGTGCCGTAGGGGACCGCACCGCCACTTCCCAGCAAATTAGGGACACTGTTGCTCCTGGGGTATCGGCGAGGACCATTCGCAACCGTCTCCATGAAGCTGGGCTACGGTCCCGCACACCCTTAGGCCGTCTTCCGCACACGCCCCAACATCGTGCAGCCCGCCTCCAGTGGTGTCGCGACAGGCGTGAATGGAGGGACGAATGGAGACGTGTCGTCTTCAGCGATGAGAGTCGCTTCTGCCTTGGTGCCAATGATGGTCGTATGCGTGTTTGGCGCCGTGCAGGTGAGCGCCACAATCAGGACTGCATACGACCGAGGCACACAGGGCCAACACCCGGCATCATGCTGTGGGGAGCGATCTCCTACACTGGCCGTACACCTCTGGTGATCGTCGAGGGGACACTGAATAGTGCACGGTACATCCAAACCGTCATCGAACCCATCGTTCTACCATTCCTAGACCGGCAAGGGAACTTGCTGTTCCAACAGGACAATGCACGTCCGCATGTATCCCGTGCCACCCAACGTGCTCTAGAAGGTGTAAGTCAACTACCCTGGCCAGCAAGATCTCCGGATCTGTCGCCCATTGAGCATGTTTGGGACTGGATGAAGCGTCGTCTCACGCGGTCTGCACGTCCAGCACGAACGCTGGTCCAACTGAGGCGCCAGGTGGAAATGGCATGGCAAGCCGTTCCACAGGACTACATCCAGCATCTCTACGATCGTCTCCATGGGAGAATAGCAGCCTGCATTGCTGCGAAAGGTGGATATACACTGTACTAGTGCCGACATTGTGCATGCTCTGTTGCCTGTGTCTATGTGCCTGTGGTTCTGTCAGTGTGATCATGTGATGTATCTGACCCCAGGAATGTGTCAATAAAGTTTCCCCTTCCTGGGACAATGAATTAACGGTGTTCTTATTTCAATTTCCAGGAGTGTATATTAAAATTTTGTGGGAGAGTCTGGGTGTTGGGAGTCTGTGGATATGACCGTAAAATTTTAGTCTTCTTTTCCGGATGTCTGCGGCGAGGTTAGATAATTTTTCTGTAGTTTTCCGAGACTGTAACCTGTATCCATCTTCAGTTCTTTTTGGGCCAAGAATCTTTCTGATAATTTTGCGTTCCTCTTTCAGGATGCCTTCCAGGTCGCCTTTTCTATGGAGTGTGAGTGTTTCGCTGGCATATAGTGCTTCGGGCTTGATTACTGTATTGTAGTGTCGTATTTTTGAGTGAATGGAGAGACACTTTTTATTGTAGATGTTGTGGGTTTTCCAGTATGCTCTTTTCAGTTTTTGCAGTCGAACTTTTTGTGCAGTTTTCTCTCCCCCTGTGGGTTCTAGGACCTCGCCTAAGTATTTAAAGAATGGAACTCTCTCAATTTGTCCATATTTTGTAGTCAGTTTTTGAGTTTCAAATTTTGAGCAGATGAATTTGGTTTTTTGGAAGGAAATTTGTAGCCCAACTTTTTCGGCGCTTTCTTTGAGAATGTCTATCTGTTTAATTGCTGTGGTCTCGTTTTCTGCTAGAATGGCCACGTCATCTGCAAATGCCAAGCATGAAATTTTAATACCATCTTTAGATCTTCCTAGTTGTATAGGCTTCCAGTAATTTTGATTCTTCAGTTATTTTTCCCATTCTCGGATGACTTTGTCTAAGACAAGGTTGAAGAGGAGTGGAGACAAGCCGTCACCTTGTCTGACGCCGGTTTTGATCAGGAAGGGCTCTGATATTTCACCCAGGAATTTTATCTTAGAAGTTGTGTTTGTGAGCGTTTCTTTGATAAGGTTTAGGGTTTTCGGATCGAGTCCTAGCTCCTCAAGGATAATAAAGAGAGATTGCCTATCGATTGAATCATAAGCCTTTGCGAAATCAACAAAGGAACAAATGATCGGACTGTTTCTGACTGCTTTGTATTTTAGTGTTGTCTTCAAATTGAAAATTTGTTCTGCACAGGATCAGTGAGGGCGAAAGCCAGCTTGGTATTCACCAATACTGTGTTCGAGTTGTTCTTGTGTTCGTTGAAGAAGACAAGCTGAGAGGATTTTATAAGTGACTTGGAGAAGGGAGATTCCTCGATAGTTGTTTATATCTGCCATGTCTCCCTTTTTATGCAGTGGATGAATTAGGGCGCATTTCCAATCTTCTGGTAGTTTTTCTGTCTGCCAAATGTCTGTGATGATTTGAGTGAGTTCTTTGAGGGAATTTGGTCCAAGATTTTTAAGTAGTTCTGCAGTGATATTATCTTCTCCGGATGCCTTGTTGTTTTTCAGTCTATGAATATGTCTTTGGATCTCCTCTAGTGTAGGTGGTGGGGATTCTGGATTTGTGTAGACAGCAGTTTCTTGAGGGAATCTTGAAGAAGGTTCAGGACAATTGAGGCGTCCAGAAAAGTATCTAGCCAGCTCCTCACAATTTTCCCGATTTGTGAGCGCTAGTTTTCCATCTGGTTTTCTGAAACATAGATTTCGTGAGCCGTATCCATTGATTCTCCCAGCAAAGGTCTTATAGAAGTCTCGTACATTATAGTTACGGAAATTTTCTTCAATAGACTCACACTGTTCCTTGAGGTACTTCCTCTTGACTTGTCTGATTGTTTTTGCCACTTGTCTTCTGGTGTTGTGGAGGTGATCTAGATTTTCTGGGGATTTTTTTACTGTTTTTACTGTTACACACATACACACACACACACACACACACATATATATATATATATATATATATATATATATATATATATATATATATATATATATATATATATGAGTGAGAGCGGAAAACATGAACAGTATAAGTAAACCAAGAAAAAACTGTCATGTGTGTATTCAGATTGAAAGAAGCACTAGTATTTTGAGTAACCAGATTAATGACTCCTCTTTAATATTTGATGAAAAAAAATTATTTTACTCCTGCAGGCGGCATTACTTGAAAATCTGTACTTGTGACAGTGGTGTGCACGGATCTGCAGTGTGATTAACAATTCACCCAATTGTCTGAATCCTAGACGTACGGGTATCAATAATGTCTGCTTTCATTTTTATACGTGTGTGGACGTTAGTTTGATAACAGAGAAGAAACATCGTTCGTTATATTCTGCCCACGTGCCCATCCGCGCCTCATGTAAATGACGCGATGTGGCGGGAGATGGCATGCCGGCCAGTAGAATGGACTAATCATTCAGGTATCTTTTAAAAACTTTTGATTGAATAACCCAGTTAGTTGAAACAATATGCGAGTAGATGGTTCCCCAGTAGGCCTACTTACGGTTAGAGACTATTTTTTGCACAAAAACATTCTTATGCTTGTCCTTCATGGAGATGGTTAGAGACTATTTTCTCCACGAAAACTCTCTCTCGTGGATCCTGGAAAAAATACAGCAGAGATGCAGAATATGGCTTCACAGTTTATGTCAATTCATTAAATTATGAGCAGGAGTGAGTCACAGCTTCGCTCCAACGTACAAAGCGTACTGCAGCGTCTGGCTTCAACAAGAGTGAGAAGAAAAAAATATTGCTGGTTGCTGACTCAGCCTAGACGCACTGAGCTATTCTTCCGCGTCGGCTTTGTTCAGCCCACAATGGTTTGCAGTCAAACTGGCAGCCTTTGTTGTCCTCTGCTGTGGCTGCGACAAACCGTGGGAGATGACGCTGTCTCTCCTGCTCGTGCGTTATATGCAGCCGGCCGCTCCATCCACGGACTGACCATCTCGTCCCCTCACCTACGTGAAACGGGCGGATGCGGTTCCTGGAGGACAACAGCTTACGTTTTACCAATTCTCCAATACTGCGAAAGTTTAAAGCTGATGCCTGTGCTGTCTATGCCTACATTTGTCTAAGTTTAGGAGGCGGAATTCAGTTTCACCAGCATTCTTCTGCATTTGTGAGAGCGTCATGGTATAAATATCAACATCATCACTGTTGCAGATGTCTCATTAGCATGTCAGGGGAAACATCAACACCCTTAAGGAGAAGGTATTTTTTTCACAAGTGTTGTCACGGGTAGTTCATCACTGTAGGAGTACACGCTGGTAAGCCAAAACATTATGACCATTGCCGACCGCTATGCTGAATAGCGCCTGGTGGCACGTGACGCGATAACAAAGTGTAAGTAGGCTGTTTAGGTTTTTTTATTGGTAACGCCACCTTTGTGTAAAAATCACTGTCTGTGCTGTGTGCAATCTGTGGCTAGTTTGCATTGTTGTCTGCCATTGTAGTGTTGGGCAGCTGGATGTTAACAGCGCGTAGCATTGCGCAGTTGGAGGTGAGCCGCCAGCAATGGTGGATGTGGGGAGAGAGATGGCGGAGTTTTGTAATTTGTCATGAACTGCTATATATATTATGACTATTAAGGTAAATACATTGTTTGTTCTCTATTTATATCTTTCATTTGCTAACTATCCCTATCAGTAGTTAGTGCCTTCCGTAGTTTGAATCTTTTATTTAGCTGGCAGTAGTGGCGCTCGCTGTATTGCACTAGTTCGAGTAATGAAGATTTTTGTGAGGTAAGTGATTTCTGATGGGTATAGTTTAATGTTAGTCAGGGCCATTCTTTTGTAGGGATTTTCGAAAGTCAGACTGCGTTGCGCTAAAAATATTGTGTGTCAGTTTAAGGACAGTCCTGTATAATTGTTCAAAGGGGACGTTTCAAAAGGTATGTAAGCGAAGCAGACACGGATGGAGATCACCATAGCGAAAGTATGGGCTGCAATCGGGGAAATCCATTGAGATAAGCGACTTTGAGAAAGGGCAGATTGTTATCACTCAGGGCCTGTGAACGGGTATCTCGAGAACGGCGAATCTGGTCAAATGTTCACGTGCTACTGTCGTGAGCATCTACGGAAGAGGTAGAAGGACAGTGAAACTACAACTAAGCACTAAATGGTTGGACGTCCACGATTCTCCACAGAAAGTGGTGTACGAAGGCTTTTGTGCTCTGTAAAGTAGGACAGGTGGTGATCTGTAGCATCTCTGCCGAGAGAGCACAATGCTGGTGCACGCACAAGTGTTAACGAAGCATACCGTCTCTTACATAGCGCTACGCAACAGACCAACCATACGTTTTCACATGTTGACCCTCCGATATCGCCAATGCCGATTGCAGTGGGCAACGAACCATCGGGTTTCGATCGTCGATCAATGTAAGCGTTTCGGCTCTTCGGGTGAATCAAATTTTTGCTACACAAGGTCGACGGTCGTCTCCAGAAACGCCGTCATCTAGGTGAACGGCGGCTGGAAACGTGCAGCGCGCCATGGACGCAGGCTGGTCGGAACAGTATTATGCTACGGCAGATATTCTTATGCGCTTGCATGGAACTTGTGGAAGTACTCTAAGACTCACTGACAGCTGCGACCCATGTGCTCCCTTCATGATTGATGTCTTCCCCAACGGCGATGTCATCTTTCAAATGGCTCTGAGCACTATGGGACTCAACTGCTGAGGTCATTAGTCCCCTAGAACTTAGAACTAATTAAACCTAACTAACCTAAGGACATCACAAACATCCATGCCCGAGGCAGGATTCGAACCTGCGACCGTAGCGGTCTTGCGGTTCCTGACTGCAGCGTCCTTAACCGCACGGCCACTTCGGCCGGCCCGATGTCATCTTTCAACAGGATAATTGTCCATGTCTCGGAGCCAGAACCGTGCGGTAGTAGTTTGAGGAGCATTATAGTGAATTCACGTTGACACTCGGCGACCAAATTAGGCTGATGTAAATCCTATAGAACCCATCTGGATCGTTGTCGGGTGGCATAGCAGTGTACGAAAATCGGAGGCCCGCTATTTACGCGAATTACATGACCTACGCGTAGACATCTAATGCCACGTACCTCCACAAACCTACTAACAAACTGTCAGATCCCTGAAACGCAGAATCAGTGGTGTATTTCGTTCCAAAGACGGACAGGCAGGCTATCAAGCACGTGGTCATAATCTTTTGGCACATCAGTGTTTAATAACAGATTCAGATGATAAGAAAACGACGCGCAAACAATTACGAGGGCAGTTCAATAAGTAATGGAACACATTTTTTTTCTGAAACAGGGGTTGTTTTATTCAGTATTGAAATACACCAGGTTATTCCCCAATCTTTTAGCTACACAACACTATTTTTCAACGTAATCTCCATTCAATGCTACGGCCTTACGCCACCTTGAAATGAGGGCCTGTATGCCTGCACGGTACCATTCCACTGGTCGATGTCGGAGCCAACGTCGTACTGCATCAATAACTTCTTCATCATCCGCGTAGTGCCTCCCACGGATTGCGTCCTTCATTGGGCCAAACATATGGAAATGCGACGGTGCGAGATCGGGGCTGTAGGGTGCATGAGGAAGAACAGTCCACTGAAGTTTTGTGAGCTCCTCTCGCGTGCGAAGACTTGTGTGAGGTCTTGCGTTGTCATGAAGGAGAAGTTCGTTCAGATTTTTGTGCCTACGAACACGCTGAAGTCGTTTCTTCAATTTCTGAAGAGTAGCACAATACACTTCAGAGTTGATCGTTTGACCATGGGGAAGGACATCGAACAGAATAACCCCTTCAGCGTCCCAGAAGACTGTAACCATGACTTTACCGGTTGAGGGTATGGCTTTAAACTTTTTCTTGGTAGGGGAGTGGGTGTGGCGCCACTCCATTGATTGCCGTTTTGTTTCAGGTTCGAAGTGATGAACCCATGTTTCATCGCCTGTAACAATCTTTGACAAGAAATTGTCACCCTCAGCCACATGACGAGCAAGCAATTCCGCACAGATGGTTCTCCTTTGCTCGTTATGGTGTTCGGTTAGACAACGAGGGACCCAGCGGGAACAACCTTTGAATATCCCAACTGAAGAACAATTGTGACAGCACTACCAACAGAGATGTCAAGTTGAGCACTGAGTTGTTTGATGGTGATCCGTCGATCATCTCAAACGAGTGTGTTCGCACGCTCCGCCATTGCAGGAGTCACAGCTGTGCACGGCCGGCCCGCACGCGGGAGATCAGACAGTCTTGCTTGACCTTGCGGCGATGATGACACACGCTTTGCCCAACGACTCACCGTGCTTTTGTCCACTGCCAGATCACCGTAGACATTCTGCAAGCGCCTATGAATATCTGAGATGCCCTGGTTTTCCGCCAAAAGAAACTCGATCACTGCCCGTTGTTTGCAACGCACATTCGTTACAGACGCCATTTTAACAGCTCCGTACAGCGCTGCCACCTGTCGGAAGTCAATGAAACTATACGAGACGAAGCGGGAATGTTTGAAAATATTCCACAAGAAATTTCCGGTTTTTTCAACCAAAATTGGCCGAGAAAAAAAATGTGTTGCATTACTTATTTAATTCTCCCTCTGGCAGAAGCGCAGTTCGCCACTCTCACATTTAAACGTTGAGATAGATACCGAATGGCATCCTGCAATGTATTACCCCTAGCATCGTGCACCTTTTGTTGCAATTCAGCGATGGTTCTCGCAAATTCAAGAGAACGAGTATGATACCACTTT
This sequence comes from Schistocerca americana, assembly GCF_021461395.2. Taxonomy (NCBI): domain Eukaryota; kingdom Metazoa; phylum Arthropoda; class Insecta; order Orthoptera; family Acrididae; genus Schistocerca; species Schistocerca americana. The sequence goes on from NC_060124.1 coordinate 36,876,115, forward strand.
ACCTTGCACCCAAACGTGTTCGATTGCGGAGGTATCTGGATGTCTCGCTGGCCAGGGTAGTTGTACAACACGAAAAACACGTTGCGTTGCAGCAGACGCATGTGGACGTCCACTGTCCTACTGGAAAAGCAAATCACCTTCCTGTCGAAAAAATTTACGGTGTCTGTCGGGGGATAACAGCCTGTGCAATGTTGCTGGTACCGGTTGCTTTACTCTGAAGAAGCACCAAACGTGACCGTAAGTTGTTACTGTAGCCCCCACCCCGCACCGTGAAACCTGGGGTGGGACTTGTTTGTCGTGGACGAAGGCACACCAGAACACACTATACACAAGTATGTCCATCACTCACATGTAGGCAGCACCAACTCTCATCACTGAAGACAACAGAGCACTATTGCACCCTTCCGTCGACTCTTTCATGAGAAGAGAGTAGTCACGATTGGCGGTGTCGTGGTGTGATTGATACCCAGGATAGAGGCACACGTGCAACCTGACAGTTCCTAACGGTCCGCGGTAACACAACAGGTGCAGCATATGCCCGTGTTTCTTCCCTGGGTGGTGTTTCGTCGGCCACCGTTGGTCGTACATCTCGTCGACCTTAATCTGCACTTGTACTACACAGACCTCTGGAATTTGAACTACGGGTTTGGGAACGTATGACAGATAACTGCTGAAAGAAGTGACACACTACCTATACACTGTGTCCAACATATGCAGAAATACGCCGATAGGTTTACCCAGCTCCCGGCAATGTGATCCCGATGGCTGAGGTTGTTCAACAGGAGTACGTACCGGGCGTCTTTGTACACTAGAATGAATATTGCACACACTCATAACCACTTAACGCAGTTACCGCCTGCAGAGTCTAAACAGCGGGTGCTGTGACACGCCTCCTGAGCGACACCTGGGCGCCAATGGCCGTGACAGATGATCCACTTTACTACAACCCCTCGTTATGCACATATCCTGGAACCACAGAGTATAGTCCTTGAGGGCGCGGCAGTCTAGCAATATATTACAACATAATGAAGCGTTGAAGGAAATATTTATGTTGTATTTCCGAGCATCTGAAATTCTGCAGCGTATTTTCGTTTTGGACAGGAAGAGAGACATACTTTTTGACAAGACTGATACACCGGGTAGGACAGCAAATAAAGAAACAAATTGTTGCGTGTAAACAGTGTGGCAAGAAGAATACATGAACAAATCTGTAGATGATTTTGGTCATACAGGGTGAGAAATCTAGTACACAGAGATGACATCTGGTAGCAACAGCTGAACGTCGAGTTGAACTTAGTTTTGATCACAGATACGTGTACGTAATTCTATGCTGTTTCGACTTCATAGCCACTTTAATAATACATTCTCATACGGATTTTCATTTCAAAAAGTGCGACATTTACAGTGTCTGTAGCGAGCAAGCTAAGCTACTTCTAGCAGACCCTTCCTACCTCGGACCAAATCGCTGATAATATCCACCGACCTCCGTAATGGTTTCTAATGAGAAACAACATTCTAACACTGCCTCTGGCAAGGCGTAGTCTCAAACGTGCGTCAGCGATACACAACAGCCTTGTTAACTGCATGAGGAAGACTACTAACACATGGAACTCGAGCTTTGCCGTAAACTTAACAACTGGATGGAAACCAGACAATATGGGACTCCTTGTAAGCATGACATCGATACCTTTAATTTCCGAGCGCATTAGCTCTACTACTTCAAGTACGTGCAGAAGGTTAGAAACGCCCTGGAACCGGTGGTGGTGGTGGTGGTGGTTAGTGTTTAACGTCCCGTCGACAACGAGGTCATTAGAGACGGAGCGCAAGCTCGGGTTAGGGAAGGATTGGGAAGGAAATCGGCCGTGCCCTTTCACAGGAACCATCCCGGCATTTGCCTGAAACGATTTAGGGAAATCACGGAAAACCTAAATCAGGATGGCCGGAGACGGGATTGAACCGTCGTCCTCCCGAATGCGAGTCCAGTGTGCTAACCACTGCGCCACCTCGCTCGGTCCCTGGAACCGTTAAGGAAGTGTAGCCTATAGGAATTCTTCACAAAACTGATTAGAGAAACCCCATCGAAGCGAAGTGGCCGTTCCTGAAGTGGATCATCTGGATAAACGTCCACAGTCCAGATGTACTATCATCCGTAAGATTTCAGTGCTTCTTCATAGTAAATGACAAACGCCCTTCAAACGAGATACTGAGCGAAATTCGTCTGTGTTCCACATCAGCGTACGAGATTTGAAAGTAGTTGGGTATCTTCATTCACAGGTTTACGCGCGGAAACATGGCCACAATTATAAACCAAAAAAAATCCAGATTATATCGACAATCGACATGAAGGAACTTATCTGTCCTGAGAAGCTCCGATATCCATCAAACAAAAACATTGTCGCAGCTTGACGTATTGGATATACGCTGGTGGAACACATGTGCCAACTTCGACGATTATTACTCCTACGTTGAATACTAGGACAGAAAAAAATATTAAAAAACCTTCGGTAGCATACTAAAAATTATGATTAACCTGAAAAGATACCACTGCACATAAAAATAGGAACAATCGCGTCGATGAGGAGAGTGCTTCAGCGACATCCAGATTGTGGCCGACCCGCTCCTCAAGCATTGGATTGTAATGGGCTCACCGTCTCCAATCGCCCATCCGAGATACCACCAACTGAATATGCGATGAATTCAAATGCCTATGTCCTACTTGTTGGATTCAATGAATCCAGAATATTCACCTTTCAATGGTGCGTCATGCATAGGCACCTGTTGCTAAGCATGTGATCTCATATTTTGACGATAAATTCTCGTGTACTACTGTAAATTAAATCATATCTCATTTGTATTACGTGTGATTTCTGTAACGAAAGTTGGTTTGCTGAGGGGAAAGAAAAAGAGTTTATCAATTGTAGAACTGTAGTGACTGCCGAATGGAAGCGTGTCAGTCTCTCTGCAACCCGTGAGCAGATGGTTTCAGTAGTTTACAGGTCTGGATAACGCGCTCGTTAGTGCAACAATCGAACGGCTATCTACACTCCTGGAAATGGAAAAAAGAACACATTGACACCGGTGTGTCAGACCCACCATACTTGCTCCGGACACTGCGAGAGGGCTGTACAAGCAATGATCACACGCACGGCACAGCGGACACACCAGGAACCGCGGTGTTGGCCGTCGAATGGCGCTAGCTGCGCAGCATTTGTGCACCGCCGCCGTCAGTGTCAGCCAGTTTGCCGTGGCATACGGAGCTCCATCGCAGTCTTTAACACTGGTAGCATGCCGCGACAGCGCGGACGTGAACCGTATGTGCAGTTGACGGACTTTGAGCGAGGGCGTATAGTGGGCATGCGGGAGGCCGGGTGGACGTACCGCCGAATTGCTCACACGTGGGGCGTGAGGTCTCCACAGTACATCGATGTTGTCGCCAGTGGTCGGCGGAAGGTGCACGTGCCCGTCGACCTGGGACCGGACCGCAGCGACGCACGGATGCACGCCAAGACCGTAGGATCCTACGTAGTGCCGTAGGGGACCGCCCCGCCACTTCCCAGCAAATTAGGGACACTGTTGGTCCTGGGGTATCGGCGAGGACCATTCTCAACCGTCTTCATGAAGCTGGGCTACGGTCCCGCACACCGTTAGGCCGTCTTCCGCTCACGCCCCAACATCGTGCAGCCCGCCTCCAGTGGTGTCGCGACAGGCGTGCATGGAGGGACGAATAGAGACGTGTCGTCTTCAGCGATGAGAGTCGCTTCTGCCTTGGTGCCAGTGATGGTCGTATGCGTGTTTGGCGCCGTGCAGGTGAGCGCCACAATCAGGACTGCATACGACCGAGGCACACAGGGCCAACACCCGGCATCATGGTGTGGGGAGCGATCTCCTACACTGGCCGTACACCACTGGCGATCGTCGAGGGGACACTGAATAGCGCACGGTACATCCAAACCGTCATCGAACCCATCGTTCTACCATTCCTAGACCGGCAAGGGAACTTGCTGTTCCAACAGGACAATGCACGTCCGCATGTATCCCGTGCCACCCAACGTGCTCTAGAAGGTGTAAGTCAACTACCCTGGCCAGCAAGATCTCCGGATCTGTCCCCCATTGAGCATGTTTGGGACTGGATGAAGCGTCGTCTCACGCGGTCTGCACGTCCAGCACGAGCGCTGGTCCAACTGAGGCGCCAGGTGGAAATGGCATGGCAAGCCGTTCCACAGGACTACATCCAGCATCTCTACGATCGTCTCCATGGGAGAATAGCAGCCTGCATTGCTGCGAAAGGTGGATATACACTGTACTAGTGCCGACATTGTGCATGCTCTGTTGCCTGTGTCTATGTGCCTGTGGTTCTGTCAGTGTGATCATGTGATGTATCTGACCCCAGGAATGTGTCAATAAAGTTTCCCCTTCCTGGGACAATGAACTCACGGTGTTCTTATTTCAATTTCCAGGAGTGTATATTGAAATAATTCAGGCCTGAACAGCCAGCATATAGTCTTCAATTAAGTTGTTGAAAGATGTCACAGAGACTTGGCCGATAGCATAGTCACCGGCTTTGACACTAACGAAATGTAACGGCTGTTGTCCATATTACTGGCTGCAGATAAACAAAGGAGAGGTGAAATGTGAAGTCGATAGCAGTGAGGCTTTTGGGAAACATTTAAGTGTATGTCTAAGGTATAGGCAAATGGGGAATGGAAGTGGTATATTTGTTGCAGTAAACGAGAAACTCAAATCGACGAAGATAGACTTTATACTGCATGTTAGATTTTATGGGCTAGAGTCAGTACCAAGGGCTGAGATAAAACGACAATTGGATCCTTCTTTCGCCTACAAGACTCATCTGCTAGAACTTCAGACAAAACATCAGTTCATTTGCATGTAACTTCCCCAATCATTCTGTAATCATCAATCGATACTTTAATCATCCTACAATCAATTGGAACAATTACTGTTTTGTTAGTGGTGGGCGTGATAAGACATCGTGTGAAACATTATTAAATGCGTTCTCTGAACTGCCTAGAAATACTAAACACCTTTTTCTAAAGCTGTTTCACAGAGGAAGGCCGCACTGCAGTTACTTCTCTAAATCCTCGCACAAACGAAAAAATGGCTGACATCGAAATAAGTGTCCAAGGAACAGAAAAGCAACTGGAATCACTCAATAGAGGAAAGTCCACTGGACCTAACGGGATACCAATTCGATTCTACACAGAGCACGCGAAAGAACTTGCCCCCCTTCTAACAGCCGTGTACCGCAAGTCTCTAGAGGAACGGAGGGTTCCAAATGATTGGAAAAGAGAACAGATAGTCCCAGTCTTCAAGAAGGGTCGTCGAGCAGATGCGCAAAACTATAGACCTATATCTCTGACGTCGATCTGTTGTAGAATTTTAGAACATGTTTTTTGCTCGAGTATCATGTCGTTTTTGGAAACCCAGAATCTACTATGTAGGAATCAACATGGATTCCGGAAACAGCGATCGTGTGAGACCCAACTCGCTTTATTTGTTCATGAGACCCAGAAAATATTAGATACAACTCCCAGGTAGGTGCTATTTTTCTTGACTTCCGGAAGGCGTTCGATACAGTTCCGCACTGTCGCCTGATAAATAAAGTAAGAGCCTACGGAATATCAGACCAGCTTTGTGGCTGGATTGAAGAGTTTTTAGCAAACAGAACACAGCATGTTGTTATCAATGGAGAGACGTCTACAGACGTTAAAGTAACCTCTGGCGTGCCACAAGGGAGTGTTATGGGGCCATTGCTTTTCACAATATATATAAATGACCTAGTAGATAGTGTCGGAAGTTCCATGCGGCTTTTCGCGAATGATGCTGTAGTATACAGAGAAGTTGCAGCATTATAAAACTGTAGCGAAATGCGGGAAGATCTGCAGCGGATAGGCACTTGGTGCAGGGAGTGGCAACTGACCCTTAACATAGACAAATGTAATGTATTGCGAATACATAGAAAGAAGGATCCTTTATTGTATGATTATATGATAGCGGAACAAACACTGGTAGCAGTTACTTCTGTAAAATATCTGGGAGTATGTGTGGAACGATTTGAAGTGGAATGATCATATAAAATTAATTGTTGGTAAGGCGGGTACCAGGTTGAGATTCATTGGGAGAGTGCTTAGAAAATGTAGTCCATCAACAAAGGAGGTGGCTTACAAAACGCTCGTTCGACCTATACTTGAGTATTGCTCATCAGTGTGGGATCCGTACCAGATCGGTTTGACGGAGGAGATGGAGAGGATCCAAAGAAGAGCGGCGCGTTTCGTCACAGGGTTATTTGGTAACCGTGATAGCGTTACGGAGATGATTGATAGACTCAAGTGGCAGACTCTGCAAGAGAGGCGCTCTGCATCGCGGTGTAGATTGCTCGCCAGGTTTCGAGAGGGTGCGTTTCTGGATGAGGTATCGAATATATTGCTTCCCCCTACTTATACCTCCCGAGGAGATCACGAATGTAAAATTAGAGATATTAGAGCGCGCACGGAGGCTTTCAGACAGTCGTTCTTCCCGCGAACCATACGCGACTGGAACAGGAAAGGGAGGTAATGACAGTGGCACGTAAAGTGCTATCCGCCACACACCGTTGGATGGCTTGCGGAGTATAAATGTAGATGTAGATACGGAAATATACTGAATCTAATGGCAACATATAGACCTGACCCCTTTGAGGATGTCCACTTCGAAACCGGTATTTGGAAATTTGTGGTAAGGTACTATGGGACCAAACTGCTGAAGTCATCGGTCCCTAGGCTTACACACTAATTAAACTAACTTAAGTTGTGCTAAGGATAACACATACACCCATGCCCGAGGGAGGACTCGAACTTCCGACGGGGGGAACCCGCGCGAACCGTGACAAGGCGCCCTTGACCGCACGGCTACCCCGCGCGGCCGTGAAATCGGTATCAGTGACCATGATGCGGTTGTGGCAATAATGGTTATCCAAGTGCAAAGGACAACTAAAAATAGCAGAAAGATGTATGTGTTCAGAAAACTAGACAAACATCAGTAGCGTTATATGTCAGTGACGAACTTGAAACTAACAGCACAGGGAAGGAGCATGTAGTGGAATTATGACTCAAATTTAAAAGAATAATTGACCATGTACTGGATAGACATTTACCCAATAGAACAGTTCATAATTGGAGTGACGCTCCGTGGTACACAGTCACTGTAAAAAACTTCTAAAGGAACAGAGATTTCTGCATAAGACCTGGAAAACGATGCATAGGTCTGTAGATAGAGATATGCTGAATGAAACGCATTTGGCTGTCAAGAGAGCAATGCGTAAAGCCTTCAATGACTACCGTACCAGAATACTGCCAAATGATCTTTCACTAAACCCAAAGGAATTCTGGTTGTATGTAAAGGCTGTTAGTGACAGCAAAGTTACTATCCAGTCCCTAGAAAATAAGAAAGGCACTGAAATTGAGGGTAACTCTGTTTCCGTTTGTTCCTTTACGAAGAAAACTCAAGAGAATTGCTCCAATTTAATCTTGGTATCACTGAAAAGATGAGCGAAATAATCATTAGTGCCAGTGGGATTGATGAACTGCTGAAATCATTAAAACTGAACAAAGCTTCAGGGCGGTATTGGCTTTATACTGAATTTGCGGCTGAGTTAGCGTCTTCTCTAACCATAATCTATCATAGATCGCTCAAACAAAAAACCGTGCCCAATTCTTGGAAAAAAAACCGTCCACAAAAAGGGGAGTAGAAGTGATCCACAAAACTACCGTCCAACATCCTTGACACCGATTTGTTGTCGAATCTTGGAACATATTCCAATTCTAAGCTCAGACGTAATGAGAATGATCTCCTCCATGCCAACCAGCATGGAATCCGAAAACACCGATCACGTAGAACACAATTCTCACTTTTCTCAAGTGACATACTGAAAACTTTGGATCAAGGCAGGCAGGTAGACGCAGTATTTCTCGATTTCCGAATAGCATTTGACTCAGTAGCACACCTACGATTGTTGTCAAAAGTTCCATCGTATGGGGTACAAAATTAAATTTGTGATTGGACAGTGGACCTTTTGGTAGGGAGCACGCAGCAAGGAGAATCATCAGATGTAGAAGTAACTTCGAGTGTGGCCCAGGGAAATGTGTTTGAACTTTTACTCTTCATGTTGTATATCAAGGACCTTTCAGAAATTATGGATAGTAACCTCAGGCTTTTTAGCAGATGATACAGTTATGTTAATAAAGTACTATCTGAAAGAATCTGCATAAATATTCAGTCAGATCCTGATAAGATTTCAAAGTGATGCAGATTGGCAACTCGCATTAAGTTTATGTACTTCACAAAACGAAACATTTGCTGTCCTGTAACTATAGTATGAATGAGTCACTGTTGGAATCGGCCAACTCATACACATATCTGAGTGTAGTGCGCTGTACGAATTTGAAGTGGAATAATCACATACTCAGTGTATGAGACCGTACCAAACAGGACTAATACAGGACACACAGAGGCATTCAAACAATCATTCTTCCTGTGCTCCATTTGTGAATATGTGAATGGAATAGGAAGAAACCCTAATAACTGTTACAATGGGACGTATCCTCTGTCATACACTTCACAGTGGTTTGAAGAGTATAGATGCAGATGTAGAACGTGTTCGGCACCCATTGGCACTCCATATCGTCACGCCAGATGCCGGATGTCGTGGAGCAAAGACTATACGACTCCACTTTTGATATCAAATTGATATGCTGATTAATTAAATTGTGATAGCTGATTCAATTATGGCCTTCACCTGTTGTTCTGTAAAGTGGTTTATGATTCCTGGCGGTTGATTTATGAACACCTATGAATACTGCATCCTTCTGAGAAACCTTCCCCCTTGCCTGCCCCTCTGCAAAATTCGCAACCCCCTCGCTCTCGTCGATACTAATACACTTGTAATACCGAATTAATTGACTGATTAATTAAACTGTCCAATTAGTTAGCCCCCCTCTGGAAAATCCCCAGCCAATCAGAGGATCCCTCCCCTTCCAAATTCCTGTTAACAGGAAATTTACGACACAATCTAAGATGACCGACCCAGAATAGTACCACAGTCTAATTCCCCTCCTCCTATTTGCGGAAAATTTAAACATTGGCGGAAGAAGTCTAGTTTTTTCTTTGGCTCTGAAGCCTAGGAGTTGGGGAGGGGTAGTTGCCTTTGACTGAGCACTAGTGAGTAACTCTGTCCAGTCTCTTTAGTAACTGCTGGATGTAGAAAGGATGTTTTGCTATTAGTTTGGAACTAGAGAATTGCTGCTGCCAGTCTAGCCAGTAGCCCTATGTGGGAAGGATGGGTAACAATAATCACCAAGGTGCAGGGGAGTAGCCTCCTTCCAATCTACAAGTGAACTGCTACTGGCAGGGACATAAGGATGGGTGATAATATTAGAACAGCGACCTACTGTCAAAGTGTGGCTACTATTTTTATTATTATTTCATCCCCCGAAATCCATATAGTAGGGGGTGGGGTGTCGGCAGTACAATACTCCACTCTTCAGCCAAGGGCATTCATAAAGAGATAATAAAGATTATGGCAAAATAAAAATATGAGGACTGTTTACATTTTAAATTAAAACCGTTAATGACTGAGCGCTAAAAGAATGAAAAATACGTACAATTTAGAAAAGAACTGCGATGAGGTGATATTGTTGTATGAAACAAGCACTGGAGCACTGCACTTTCTCAACATCAGAAGTACCTACACTGTGTGAAAAATATATGTTCCTTAGAGGTTGGGAGGCGTGGGTAAAAGGTTTGCAGCTTGTTAGGTGGTAAAACTATGGAGATGATGCATAAGAGGTGAAGCAGGTAGTGGGAATACAGACAGTGGATAGGGCAGATGTGAGGAGGAGAATGGTATGTGGAGAGTAGAGGTACAAGATGAAAAATGTAGGTGTGGGTGTTGAGGAGAGAGGAGCCCTGATGAGCTGGTAGGAGGTATAAATATTTGCGTGGATCTCATTGTCTGGAAAGGAAGTTGTTTGAAGTTGCTTTGGAATAGGATATGGTGTGTGTAGGTTTAAGGATGAAGGAATGTATTTGTGAAGATACAACAGCAAACAAGGGTTGGTGGTCAGAGGCGAGACAATGGGGTTACCAGAAACTAGTTTATTGATAGTATAGGAGATGTGGAGGTGTCTGATGTGGGTGAGGAGGGGTGGTAATTTGATAAGATGGTAGAGGATCCATGTGGGGGAAAGTAAACGAATGTAGAAGCGAGATGGAGCGCATGGTGTCTGACGATCTGGAGGGAGTTACAGGACTTTAATGGGGCAGATAATCATGCAACATTGGCATAGTAGAGGATGAATCAGTTCAAGATTTTGTAAGTATGGAGAATATTGGAGGGATGCAATCCCCAGGTTCAGCCCGTTAGAAGTTTTAGTCTACTGTGGGCTATCTGTGAGATACCACATTAGCTGCCAGTAACAGGTTAGTCCAATATATTTTAGTGTGTTTGTTAAATGCATAGGACGGTTGTAAATGGTAAGGTAGAAGCCATGGAGGCAGAAGGCACAGGTTTTTCATCCTATAATTATTGCTTGGGTTTCGGGGGTGTTGATCTTCAGGAGCCATTAGTTACCCTAGAAGGTAAACTGATTGAGGCAGGTTTGGAAAAAACATTGTATTTTCTAAAGCTTAGAACAGAGAGTGAGGAAAGCGGCGTCATCAACATACTACAGGATGTGGAATGGTGTGGTCAGTGTGGGCATGTCAGCAGTGTAGAGGAGATAAAGGAGAGAAGAGAGTATGGAGCCCTGGAACGGTAAAGGAATTTGTATAGTTAATAGTAACAAAGGACAGCCGTTTAGATAGGAAAGATGCAATAAGGCGCACATAGTTAATTGGAAGCGCATATGTTTGGGGTTTAAAAGGGGGACTGGAACGCCATACAGAGTCATAGGCTTCCTCTATGCCGAGGCGCACAAAAGCAGCGGCTTTATGGGAGTTGAGTTGGAGGATTTGGAGAAGGGTGGGGTGCAGGACAAGGTCATCAGAGGAGAAATTGGAAGAGAAGCCACATTGATTAATTGTAAGAAGGAGATGGTGGGTCAAGTGTTGAAGGACGCATTGGGATAGGATGGATTCGAAGGTATTGCTGACCAGCACGACTATAAATCCCTGCCCCTATATATAGGACTCCTGCAGAGACTACATTGTGGAATGAAATACACTAACTAATAGAAACATGGAAAAGTGTGTGTGTGTGTGTGTGTGTGTGTGTTTGAGGTTTACGGGCGCTAAACAGCGAGGTCATCAGCGCCCAAACATGGAAAATACATCATATGATATTTTTTACAAGTGTAGGGCTGATTATCTTAATTCAACATGGCATCTCAAGAGGAATAAACTGAAGAGTCACCTCCAGTCTAACCCAGCTCCATGTACCGTGTGTATAATGAACCTGTAAAGCAGACTACCTCGACTCTTCCTTTGTACCTGACCGCTCAGTACATAATAAGCTGCAACTTCTGGTCACCGACCCCTCTTGACCACTGCTACACTGGCCGTGGCACACTGCAAGACAAGCAGGTACGGCTTGGGCATATAATTCGAACTGCAGTTTCACCCCCTATGTAGACTCTTCCCAGTTTAAAAAATCTGCTTTACCCAATCCGAAATCGGAATGTTATTGTCCATACACCTCAAATTTCTCAAATGAATTGTAGATTCCTTCCTTTTATACAAGTTGTTTTCGCAGACAGAACAAATACGAGCACACACGCATTTTCACATTGCTAAAGTATCGTTACTTGTGAAAATGCTGTACAACAGTAGGGCGTAGGCTATGTTTCTCCCAAGTATTCGTCATCAGGTAAGTAAATCTATTCTTAACAGCTTAATATCTGTTATGTCCTGCATGAGAGGACTAGAATATTAAACTCTTTCTGGGCTCATGGTGAGTGCTAAGAGCACACAGGTGTCCCCCGCTTTCAAATTCCGTAAGACAGCCAAATGCGCCGTCACCTACAAAGTCTCTTAAGGCAACCAAATAGCAGAAAAGAGGAGTCGTAAATATCGGGTTAATACTGCATATCACTTTATGAATTCCGTTATGTAGCTGAGTGCTATTGACAAGGGATTTCAGATTGATTCTGTATTCCTGGATTTCCAGAAGGCATTTGACACTGTACCACACAAGCGGCTCGTAGCAAAATTGCGTGCTTATAGAATATCGCCTCAGTTATGTGACTGGATTTGCGATTTCCTGTCAGAGAGGTCACAGTTCGTGTAACTGACGGAAAGCCATCGAGTTAAACAGAAGTGATTTCTGGCGTTTCCGGAGGTAGTGTTATAGGCCCTTTGCTGTTTCTTAATTACATAAACGATTTGGTAGACAATCTGAGCAGCCGTCTTCGGTTGTTTGCAGATGCCGCTGTCGTTTATCGACTAATAAATTCATCAGAAGATCAAAACAAACTGCAAAACGATTTAGAAAAAATATCTGAATGGTGCGAAAAGTGGCAGTTGACCCTAAATAACGAAAAGTGTGAGGTCATCCACATGAGTGCGAAAAGGAACTCGTTAAACTTCGGGTACACGTTAAATCAATCTAAAAGCCGTAAATTCAACTAAATACCTAGGTATTACAATTACGAGCAACTTAAATTGGAAATAACACATAGAAAATGTGGTGGGGAAGGCTAACCAAAGGCTGCGTTTTATTGGCAGGACACTTAGAAAATGTAACAGACCTACTAAGGAGACTGCCTACACTACGCTTGTCCGTCCTCTTTTAGAAACCTGCTGCTCGGTGTAGGATCCTTACCAGGTAGGACTGACGGAGTACATCGAAAAAGTTCAAAGAAAGGCAGGACGTTTTGTATTATCGCGAAATATGGGAGAGAGTGTCACAGAAATGATACAGGATTTGGGCTGGACATCATTAAAAGAAAGGCGTTTTTCGTTGCTACGGAATCTTCTCACGAAATTCCAATCACCAACTTTCTCCTCCGAATGTGAAAATATTTTGTTGACACCGACCTACATAGGGAGGAACGACCACCACGATAAAATAAGAGAAATCAGAGCTAGTACGGAAAGATATAGGTGTTCATTGTTTCAGCGCGCTATACGAGATTGGAATAATAGAGAATTGTGAAGGTGGTTCGATGAACCCTCTGCCAGGCACTTGAATGTGATTTGCAGAGTACCCATGCAGATGTAGATGTAGATGTAGATGTAGCTGATTTTATTAAGATGGCCATCTCTCCCTGTGTAGATGGGATATTGAAATTTCGTTAAAAGATCTCGCAGCAAGGAAAAAACTCCTGATTAACACTCCAACTTGCGAGCCATATCCATGGCACTATCACCATCGCTTCCACCTTCCCAGCGGCACGTTATTAATATCATATTGTTCACTAAATAATTAAAGTGATCATGAGAGTCCCTTCGCAGGGTGACCCACTTCTTTCCTGCAGTCGGATTACACTCGTCAAGTAAGCGTTACAGACAATTCTGTGACCTCTATAGGGCCTCCCCATAAGCTATGTAGTCACTCCCTCCGATACCAAAATGGGTAGTAACCATTGTCAAACAACTGAAGATATCCAACGCTAATTACGATCTATCCGTCGGTTACCTTGTCATGCTTGTGGAAGTAAATCACTTAGAATCTTGGATACTGCTCCTGCTGAGACCTGTCAGTCTATGGCGGCAGTAGGATGTCTCATTCTCTCCTCCATCCCCACCATACCTGACGCCACCACTGGGTCGCATAAAAACAGCTGTCACCGCCACCAGCCGCAAGTCGGGCCCTTACCACTCCTAGCCAACACGCCACTGTTCGCCGTGCCGCACAGCTGTTAATGGTTCTAGACCCGCAGAAAATGTCCTGTCCTTCTCGGAAGGACTGGGCGCTTAAATGTCACTGAGGTATAAAAGAAGATGTTGAACAATATGCTTCCCTTCCTCCAACCTGCAAACCGAAACGTTCTGGGACGTGTTTCCGAAATACGCCGGAAAGGGTGACTCAGTGAGCAATAGTAAAATACCTGTCTGCCCACCACCCAACCACAAACCTCTATGAGCCTACAGACCTGTATTTCCCCCAGAGTACAGCCCTATACAAGCGTTCCTATTGGCGGCCGCCCAATTAGTGGGTGGATGCTTCGAGAACTCAAATTGGGAATCTCTGGAGGGAAGGCGATGTTCTTTTTGAGAAACACTATTGAGAAATGACACTTGCAACCGACTGCAGAAGGATTATGCTACCGCCATCATACATTTCGCGTAAGGGTCACGAAATCACTGATGTTAGATTTAAGTGAGTGTATACTGTGAGGTATCTGTTGAGCAGTTACCATACCCTTGAGATGCTACGAACCTGGTGACCTACACAGTAGACAAATCGCTCTCCATGAGACCTTGTGGAACGAGAAAGCAAAGTCGCGCAATGAATAACTAATTAAATATCTGAATTACACCGGGTGGCAAAATTAGACATGAATTGTAGGTATCACAACTCACATAGATATACTGATAAAGGTTTACATCAAGCTCCTGAATGAAACTGGTCAGTATAACAATTTAGTTTATTGGTAGATGCATTGACATGCTTTTAGTCGCCGGCCGAAGTGGCCGTGCGGTTAAAGGCGCTGCAGTCTGGAACCGCAAGACCGCTACGGTCGCAGGTTCGAATCCTGTGCATGACTGTTTGTGATGTCCTTAGGTTCGTTAGGTTTAACTAGTTCTAAGTTCTAGGGGACTAATGACCTCAGCAGTTGAGTCCCATAGTGCTCAGAGCCATTTGAACCATTTTTTTGCTTTTACTCACTGAATAGACAATACAGATAACTACGAAAGGGTACAGTGGGGCAAAAAGATTTACCTAAGACACTGGCACAGATGGATGGATTTTAGGTAGAAATGATACAAAAACTGTGTGCTCGAAAATCTCCAGTGCTTATTGAATAAGTTGATAGCCTAAAGAGAAGACCCATAAATGTACTACAAACACCAATTCTCTTGCCTAAGAGCATAATGAGAGCAGATAGATAGCTCCCTTGTTACGACATATGTAAATGCTGCCCATGCTTACTACTCTGCTGATACTCACAAGGGAACCTCCCCATCGCACCCCCCTCAGATTTAGTTATGTTGGCACAGTGGATAGATCTTGAAAAACTGAACACAGATCAATCGAGAAAACAGGAAGAAGTTGTGTGTAACTATGAAAAAAATAAGCAAAATATACAAACTGAGTAGCCCATGTATAAGATAAGCAACATCAAGGCTAATGTCAGCTCTGGAGCGCCGTGGTCCCGTGGTTAGCGTGAGCACCTGCGGAACTAGAGATCCTTGGTTCAAATCTTCCCGCGAGTGGAAATTTTACTTTTTTTATTTTCGCATAGTTATGATCTGTCCGTTCGTTCATTAACGTCTCTGTTCACTGTAATAAGTTTAGTGTCTGTGTTTTGCGACCGCACCGCAAAACCGTGCGATTAGTAGACGAAAGGACGTGCATCTCCAATGGTAACCGAATACATTTGATCGCAAGGTCATAGGTCAACCGATTCCTCCACAGGAAAACACGTCTGATGTATTCTATTCGACACTGGTGACGGCATGTGCGTCACATGACATGAATATGTTGTCGATCCACCTACCTTGTACACTTGGCGAATGGGTAAAAAGATTCTTCTACCTTGCCCGATTTAGGTTTTCTTGTGGATGTGATAACCACTCCCAAAAAAAGTGATCACATCGGACGGACAGATAATAATTGTCTGAAAATAAAAAATTAATCTTTTCACTTGAGGGAAGACTTGAACCAAGGACCTCTGGCTCGGCAGCTGCTCACCCTAACCACGGGACCACGGCGCTCCTGTGCTGACATTAGCCTTGATGTTGCCTGTCCTGTGCATGGACTACTCAGTTTGTATATTTTGCTTTTTTTTTCATAGTTCCACACAACTTCTTCCTGTTTTCTCGGTTGGTCAGTGTTTAGTTTTACAAGGCCTGTCCACTGTGCCAACTTATAACTAAATCTGAGGGGGGGTGCGATGGGGATGTTCCCTTGTCAGTTGCAGGGGATGACTGCAGTTCTAAGTTCAGCCCTTGTACCTATGATCACCTCTAAAGTGAAGATATCTCCATTTGCAGTACTATAGTCATCTCCCCCAGAAGATCTACCCCGAAAAGCTGTACTATATCCTCCACAAAATCTAGCTGGTTGTGCTAACACTGGAATCTCGGTAGCCAATAGAAGTATACCTTCCGAGTTCTGTCTTACGAAAAGTTTATAAGAGTTGCAGCAGTTCCCCTCAAATTACCACGGTTAAAGCCAATGCTGCCGAGTTCTTTGTTAGAGTGGGGCAGTAGACTGAAATACTTTCCCATTGTATGTGTATTTTCACTTTCGTCCAGTAGAAACAGATGCACGTCCTCACTCCCGAGTCTCTGATGCTGATACAAAATTAATCATCATGTGCCACGTCTGGGGCTCCTTACAAAATTTAAACATCTATGCCAGCAGCCTCCTCCAGCCTCTACCGGCTGTGTGCCACGCTTTTCTCTTCCCTTCGCAGGTTTTATCTTTACTAAAAGATACTCTTTAAGCTCATCGCATACTGTAAGTTCATAGAGTGCTGGGCACTCTTGGTCTGCCGCCTCCACAGTGACCGTCGGGGGTCCTCGCATCAATCGCTTGGTTTCCAGCAAGTACCTGACTGAATCCTGACTTTCAGCAGAAAAGTTTTCGTTACCTGCCCGCTGTGCTCCGCTCGGTGTTCTTCTGCATTCTCACAGACGGCCATTCCAAGTTGCCGGAAAACACTACAGGGACCCACCACCACACAGAATTAAATGAAACAATATTTAGATATGCAATCACTGCTATTAGATTTCATTGTGTGCATACTTTCATGCAGCGTTAACAATTTAAATGGATTGTGTATCCTGATGTGAATAGTGATAAGGGTACGAAGCAGTTCTGAAAAAGAAGTCCCATAACAGATCAAACAGCATAATATATCCAGACAGGATGGTGAGTTACTTCACCAAACAAACAGACAAACTCAAGAGATTAATCTGCGTAATCTGCTTATTTTGACTGGAGGTAAACTACGTGTGACAAAATGGACGCATCTATTCTACAAAGTAATAAAATCAGGTGCTATCTTGTAGGAATATACAGGATTTATCAGAAAGAATCATCCGATTTGGCACATCTATCATTCTGAAACTAATAAACATATACAATGGATTTTGTTTTTTAATGAACGGGAAAATCACAAAGGTTTTTTCATACCTTTTCATAGGTGTTCAACATGCCTCCCTTGATAAACACAGCATATATCAATGCGGTACTCAAGCTGTTCCCACACTTCAGCGAGCATGCCTTGAGTTACAGCTTCCACAGCTGCTGCTATGCGATGTGTCAGTTCATTCACTGTTGTTGGTAACGGAGGCACATAAACAGAGTCTTTTATAAAGCCCCACAAGAAAAAGCACATACAGTGAGGTCAGGTGACCCTGGAAGCCAGTAATGTAAGGCTGAATCATTTGGTCCAGTGCGATCAATTCGTCGTTCAATAATCCTTTGATTTAAAAGTTCCCGCATTTCCAGCCGTCAGTGTGGCGGTGGCTGAAGTCGCTCGAATTGGTCTCCAACTGTGGGAAAAGAAAGCTCTCAAGCATATTGAGATATGTGCTTCCTGTAACAGTGTACTCGCCAAATAGAAATGGACCATACACCTTTTCCCGTGAAACTGCACAAAACACACGAAATTTTGGAGAGTCTCTCTCTTGTAGTACGAGGTGCATTCAAGTTGTAAGGCCTTCGATTTTTTTTCTCCGGACTGGAAAGAGATGGAAACATGCGCATTGTTTTAAAATGAGGCCGCGTTCATTGTCAATACGTCCCAGAGATGGCAGCACCGTATGGCAGATGGAATTTTACCGCCAGCGGCGAGAATGAGAACTGTTTTGAATACTTAAAATGGCGACGTTTTCCTTACTTGAACAGCATGCAATCATTCGTTTTCTGAATTTGCGTGGTGTGAAACCAATTGAAATTCATCGACAGCTGAAGGAGACGACCGAAACAACCTCGGGCTCGCACAAGCCGATCTGACAACATGATCGAGAAAGTGGAGAGAATTGTTTTGGGGGATCGCCGAATGACTGTTGAACAGATCGCCTCCAGAGTTGGCATTTCTGTGGGTTCTGTGCACACAATCATGCATGACGACCTGAAAATGCGAAAAGTGTCATCCAGGTGGGTGGCACGAATGCTGACGGACGACCACATGGCTGCCTGTGTGGCATGTTGCCAAGCAATGTTGATGCACAACGACAGCATGAATGAGACTTTCTTTTCGTCGGTTGTGACAATCGATGAGACGTGGATACCAGTTTCAATCCAGAAACAAAGCGCCAGTCAGCTCAATGGAAGCACACAGATTCACCGCCACAAAAAAATTTCGGGTAACCGCCAGTGCTGAAAAAATGATGGTGTCCATGTTCTGGGACAGCGAGGGCGTAATCCTTACCCATTGCGTTCCAAAGGGCACTACGGTAACAGGGGCATCCTACAAAAATGTTTTGAAGAACAAATTCCTTCCTGCACTGCAACAAAAACGTCCGGGAAGGGCTGCGCGTGTGCTGTTTCACCAAGCCAACGCACCCGCACATCGAGCTAACGTTACGCAACAGTTTCTTCATGATAACAACTTTGAAGTGATTCCTCATGCTCCCTACTTACCTGACCTGGCTCCTAGTGACTTTTCGCTTTTTCCAACAATGGAAGACACTCTCCGTGGCCGCACATTCACCAGCCGTGCTGTTATTGCCTCAGCGATTTTCCAGTGGTCAAAACAGACTCCTAAAGAAGCCTTCGCCGCTGCCATGGAATCATGGCGTCAGCGTTGTGAAAAATGTGTACGTCTGCAGGGCGATTACGTCGAGAAGTAACGCCAGTTTCATCGATTTCGGGTGAGCAGTTAATTAGAAAAAAAATCGGAGGCCTTAGAACTTGAATGCACCTCGTACAACTTTATGTGGTCGTTCCGTGTCCTATATTCTCACATTATGACGGTTCATCTTGCCATTTAAGTGGAATTTTGCCTCGTCTCTAAACACTGAGCGTGGAAGAAAATTGTCATCCTCCATCTTGCCAAGAACGAAATTATAGAACTCCACAAGTTTTTGTTCGTCACTTTCGCGAATAGTCTGCAGTGGCTGAATTTTGTATGGTTTTATTTGTAAACGTCGACTAACAAAAGCCAGATGGACATCGGGGGCATGTTGAGCGAATGGATTTCTGCGGACTGCTTGTGAAACTATGGGGGATGCGTTCGATGTCTGTGTCAGACACGCGGGGAGGGCCCGGCGATTTGCCTTTAAACGAACAACCTGTTTCTCGAAATCGTTCGTGTCATCGTCTGATGCTCTGCGCTGTAGGAGGATCCACAGCATGCCAAGTACGAAAGTCACGCCGAACAGTTATTACTGACTCGCACTTCCCAAAACGTAGAACACAAAACGCTTTTAATTGCCGCGACACCATTCATACCAGAACTGAAATTGGCGGACACTACTGCTACCTAGCGGGAACCATGTAAAACTCTAGAGTTTGCTGTTTCCAACAGTGCGTTGTTCACGCACGCGTCTCAAATAACATAATGGTTCTGATTTTTAAAAATCGGACGATTCTTTTTGATGTACCCTGTACAATAACGCTACGTTTAGACTGTGGAGATGCCATCATTTTTCCTTCTCCTGACAAGAAGCACGGGGCCACATAATTGTTGACCCTTACCATGTGGCTGCTGACTCGACCATAGTAGTGTTTAACGGCGTAGAGCACGTCGCAACCGGACGCAGGAATGTCAACGTGTTGTTTTCTCTGATGAGATAATGCTCTGACTGGCGTTCGGAGCTGCGGAGGTTAGCGGAGGGATCTGGCAGAGATAGGGGGGGAATTACCGGCGGAGACTCATTGTGGTTAGTTATGTGTGCCGTCAGGCAAGACTGCTCATTTCTGGAGTTTTTTTGAATGTGTTCTGAAAGCACAGGAGCTCTTTGTCAAGCTACAGCCTCATTCACTGAAAAGAATTATATCCTGGGGAAACTGATACCACACTTTTTATGCTCGATTACTTGATATTCACGTTTATCGTGTTCATTTCACAGTCAATAGGGGCGCCTGGTTTTATTGTCAATAGCATATACAACAGCAATGCGTGAAGTCTTTTGTAAACCGTATTTTGTACGTGTATGGTGTTTTAAGCTTCCTGCATTCTCTCCTGTTCAATAGCTGAAGAATCCCTTTTTCAGTGGAAGTTACACAATTAACTTTATGCCTGAAACTCAAATCTGTACGTGATTTATAGGATGATCGATCATCCTGTTGTGGTAGAATAATCTTTACAGGGATACCAAGAAAGTGTAGTAACTTTTGTGATCAATTACAGAAATATCGCTTATATTTAACATTAGAGGAGTTGCTCCGTTCCGAAACGTTACATAGAGTCCAAAAGACTGGGTGTTGTGTGATGTCCTTAGGGTAGTTAGGTTTCAGTAGTTCTAAGCTCTAGGGGACTGATGAACATAGATGTTAAGTCCCATAGTGCTCAGAGCCATTTGAACCATTTTTTTTAGAGTCCAAAAAACATATTACGACATGTGTGGTACAAATATCGAGGAAAAATGCGATACGAAATGGAACGAGCACAGAAGGTCGATTGAAGAGAAGGCGAATTAGTCGACACTGGAATTCTAGGAAATTGTAGCTCTTCTATAAAAGAGACCGCGTATAGAACACCTGTGCGACGTATTCTTTAGTGCTGCTCGAGTGTTTGAGATCCCCATCAGCACGAATTAAAGCAATGAATTGCGCCAAATCAGAGGTGTGCTGCTGTATCTGACACCGGTAGGTTACATCAGCACGCTAAATACTTCATGAGCTCATATGGGAATCCAGAGGAACGGTGACCTTACTTTCGCGAAATACTATTAAGAAACTTTAGGGCTCGGGTTCCCGGGTTCGATTCCCGGCGGGGTCAGGGATTTTCTCTGCCTCGTGATGATTGGGTGTTGTGTGATGTCCTTAGGTTAGTTAGGTTTAAGTAGTTCTAAGCTCTAGGGGACTGATGACCATAGGTGTCAAGTCCCATAGTGCTCAGAGCCATTTGAACCATTTTTGAAACTTTAGGGAACCAACATTTGCGACTGCCAGCAGATCGACTTTACGGCAACCAACGATACATTCCACCATGCATCGTAGGGTAGCTTGCAGCTTATGTGTATAGATGTAGATATATACTGGCTGTCAAAAGAGTGAAGCATTTCGAAGACATGGTCGGATGGGAACGTAGCGTCGTACACGAACATCCCAACTGCAGGCATTTAAATGATTTAGAGTTACAATTTTCTGTAATGGGTAGAACTGCCATCAGAGTGCATTGTTGTTGTTACTAGTAGGGCTGGTTGGGTATATAGAGGGTGTGAACTGCGTCAAGACTGAGTGATCATTGTGAAGGAGATACCGTGTGGTCATTCGTATTATGACCACCTGAAAGACTTTGAAAGCGCCCGTAGTGAGCGTCTCCATTTCGTCGGATTGTCGAATCGTGCAGTATCCAGATTTTTGGAGAATTAAGAAAATTGAGAATGTGTTAGATGAGGATCAGGTTGGCTTTAGGAAAGGTAAAGGCGGCAGAGAAGCAATTCTGTCTTTGCGGTTGATGATGGAAGCAAGACAAACGAAAAATCAAGACACGTTCAGAAGATTTGTCGAGCTGGAAATTGCATTCGACGATGTAAAATGGTGCAAGATGTTCGAAATTCCGAGAAAAATAGGAGTAAGCTGTAGGGAGAGACGGGTAATATTCAATTTGTGCAAGAGCCAAAGAGTGGACAACCAAGAACGAAGTGCTCGGATTAAAAAGGGTGTAAGACTGGGATGTAGTCTTTGTATACAGTATACAATTTGTATACAATACAATATACAATTCGTATACAGTATATAATTTGCACAAGAGCCAAAAAGTGGAAGACCAAGAACGAAAGTTGTTTTTTCATAATGTGGGGTCACAGTCACAATATATTTCTTTAAAGACAGTATTGCTGTTAGACTGTTTGTTATTTGCAGTGTTACGTTTACACGATCATTATTTCGGCTTTAAAGTGCCATTATCAAGTGTTTTAATGTTATACGGTGACTAAGATGGCGATACTGACTTTAAAGCAAGAACGAAATGCTCGGATTAAAAAGGGCGTAAGACGAGGATGTAGTCTTTCGCCCTATTGTTCAATCAGTACAGCGAAGAAGCAATGATTGAAACAAAATAAAGGTTCAGGAGTGGAATTAAAATTGAAGGTGAAAGGATATCAATGATACGATTCGCTGACGACATTGCTATCGTCAGTGAAAGTGAAGCAGAATTACATGATCTGCTGAATGAAATGAACACTGTAATGAGTACAGAATGTGGGTGGTGAGTCTATCGAAGGAAGACGAAAGTAATGAGAAGTAGCAGAAATGAGAATAGTTAGCTTCAGGATTGATGCTCACGAAGTAGATGAAGAAATTCTACTACCTAGCCAGTAAAATAACTAATGACATACGGAATAAGGAGGACATCAAAACCACACTAGCACTGCCAAAAAGAGCATACTGGCCAAGAGAAGTCTTCTAGTACCAAACATAGGCTTTGATTTAAGGAAGAAAAGCCTGCGAATGTACGTTTGGAGCATTGTATGATAGTGAAACACGGACTGTGGGAAATCCGGAACAGAAGAGAATCGAAGCATTTAAGATGTGGTGCTACAGACGAATGTTGAAAATTAGACGGACTGATAAGGTAAGTGAAACGTGATTTATTTTCAAAGAATATTCTTAAGAATTTATTTTATTTACTAGCAATTCATCAAGAACATTAACACATTTAATCACACTATGTAAGCATGGATGTAGTTGCCAGGGAGTAACTGATGAAATCACAACCAAATTCCTTTTAACAAATGGGAATTTTATTCACCTTAATAGTGCCTAAAAGCATTTTTTAAAAGAAACAGATTTAAAATTATAATCTGAAAGCACCCTCTAAATATGGAAGTTACAACTTATTCAGAGGCAGAAAGAAACAAGTTTTGACTGTATGAATTTTCGGGCAGAGAACCTTTCCGCACCCTTTTCACACGGCCGTAGTTACGACCGCTCACAACAGCCTCTGAAAGACTACACTGGTGCAAATCTGCAACACACCAGGTAACTTTAAACAAAAGTTTTACCAATTTACAGAAGCACACAAACTATGCACCATCCCCCCCCCCCCCCCCCCGTAGGAGGGATGGAAACGGTACAGAACACTAGCAATTAAAATATTAACCTTGCCACCGAAGGTGCAACTTGATTTTAACTTCTAAGAAAAGTCGAACGTTGAAAGGGTGGCAGCTTTATATACCAAAATGATCGTTTAAATAAAAGCCCATGAAATGCAGTGTTATATAAAGTTCTAGAAGGTTAGCCAAACAATAGTTAAGATGCTCTACAGTACACAGATACCGCCTCTCAAGATCATAGGCAATAATATCAAAGTTTCCAAAGATCAAAACTTATTTCAGGTATTAGGCCGTTACACTCCAAGCAATAAATTCGTTAACACACCAAATCCGACAAACATGACAGAGGCAGCTACTAGCGTACGGTAGATTGATAGATTACCGAACAACCAGATCCGCAGGTTGCTCTAACCCGCCCCTACTCCACAAGAAAAAAACGAACCACCCGATTTATAAACAACCACCTTCCCGCGGGTGAGCAAACGGAGAAAAATGGTGGCACGACCCCAAAACAAAACGGCTGGTGACCTCACCAAGAACACAAGTAGAATTAACAAGAGTAAATCAAACAACATATCAGCAATCACTTAACTTCTAATAAACTGCGATTTCTCGAGAAGACCTGGCGCAGCACCCCCAAATCGCTCACCCGAACCGTCCGCTGCCAGCCGCTTCAATGGACGCAGGAAGGCGCGCCGATCTCCCGTCTCACGGCGTCGCAGCTCGCACCGGCCAGAATGATGTCGTGGGTTGACTCCTGCTGCTCTCGTACGACCGCGAAGTCACTACCCCTCGCTGTACGCCGCGGCCCACTGGACTCACGTAACGACCTCACATGCGCCGACGCTCAAGACGGACAAGTCATCTTGTGTCTCAGTGCGCGACCGACCAACTGATCGATCCAACCGCCAATGACCATTGCCTGAGCAACTCTAGCAGACTGGCGGCCTAACGCGCGGACTCAGATGCAGGAACTAAGCCCCGACCGGGCGACCACTCGCTGAGTTCTCTTACTGGCGGAGTGGAAAGACTCTCATTTTGCCGGCTTTAAAGGTTGATCCGAACGACAGACTTACTAGCACTCCGAACGACAGACAGACACTAACTGCCTAACAAATGCGGACGAGAGACAGACTAGCAAGCTGGGGACGAGAGACTGACCCAGACTGACCGACTGGCGAGCTCATAGCGCCCCTTAAACACCCGTGAGCAGGCAACCTTTCCCACCAGAGGGAGACACCAAAGCTGCGATTGCCACAGCGGCGTCACCGCCAGAAACGGAGGGCGACTGCTTCACACTACGCGCTGCGGCGGGCTCTTCAAAACAGCAATATTTATCACGGCTCAGTAAGGGATGAGGACGTTCTGCGCAGAATCGAAGAGGAAAGGAATATGTGGAAAACACTGACGAGGAGAAGGGACAGAATGACAGGACATCTGTTAAGACATCAGGGACTGACTTGCATGGTACTAGAGGGAACTGTAGAGGACGAGAACTGTGGAAAGACTGAGACTGGAATACGTGTAGCAGATAATTAAGGGTGTAGGTTCTAAGTGCTACTCTGAGATTAAGAGGTTCGCACAGGAGATGGATGGTTCTGGTAGACAACCTCTGACCATCACAAGGGAGGTCCGCCATATTGTACACCGAGCACCTCGTAATTGCTTTACATATACGCCTACCACCCGGAAACAAATAATGAACTTACTGGAAAATTCTGTGTCATCCGACACCAGTGTTCGGAGAGTAGCAGGAGCCAGAAAAGGCTATTACCGTTCCATTCGTCGGCTGTCGTTAACACAACACAACGGCTGCATCGGAATGCTACCGTCAGCGGGAAGCATGAACTCCTGATGAAAAGCGTCGCATTGTGTCCAGTGATGAATCGCGGTTCTTCACTTCCCCGGATGACCGTCATCGGCCAGAATGGCGACGAACTGGGAAGATGTCCAACACTCGCAACGTTTCGGAGAGGCACAGTGGTGTTATTCCTAGCGTTATGGTGTGCCATCGAGTATTGTCTCAGGTCATGACAGATAGAGATCGAAGGAACTCTGACGACACAGCGGAGCGTCACTGATTCCCTGCGTTCTCGTGTGTTTCCTCTCGTGCGACAGTAACGTGGTGCCACTTCTCAACACCCAAGTATCCTCCACATACGTCTCTGTGAACCAACTACATAATTTTACATAAATTATATAAAAAGCCTTGATCGCAGCCAATGTTAACTCCTGGCCGGTTTCGGCCTTTTAATTACACGCCATCATAAGAGTTTGCATTGTAATAACAAAAGTAAAAGTACTATATTACAGATAGATTTTTAGCACCAAATAGACAACAAATCTTATAAATGTACCTCATTATTCTAATAGTTGTGACTCTCTCCTGATATAAAACATGGAAAAGTCGCAGAAACGTTAATTTATAATACCAGTAACGTCGAAGATTTTACAAATGACATGTATACGCCTTTAACATAATTCCTAAATTTTTACTTTTCTTTTTCAGTTACAGTTTTATTCTAAGCTCCAAATGCTTCTAAATTATTTGTAACGAATCGTTTCCTCTTGTGGACAGTGAAGTATTGCAGATTATCCACGATGACATAATGTGGCTAAATTGGCGCCAGTTCTGTGAATAACGCCCCTTTTTTCTTTGGTGAGTGATATGGACCTCCAGTGATATACAAACGTCAAGTATATCTTTGACAACTGACAGACATACTAATTAACCTGGATGTCCACATGGAAACTGCGTCCTAATACGTTATTACAAGTACCAAGAGATGGCACACATATACAACGATGCATTTACTTTTTTCTAGCGTTTTTTAAGACTTAAATAACTGAATACTAAGTCAATCGTATAAATTTCGTATTAATACGCCGTACATTTGGTTTTATTACGAATAAATAGCAGTAGCTATATAGTAGATCTTATAGTGCTAATTATTTCCTGCAGACTATACACTCGATCTCACGCAATGAATTACATTAAATTTTAAAGCTATTTATGACTCTGACTGTAACACAGATTATGAACCATAAGTCAGTATAAACTTGTTGCTTGGTTAGTTAAATTTAAGAGATAAATATTTGAAAATGAAGAGATATTAGAACAAATAAGCCCTCGGTCACAAATATTAAGTCAAAATTGACCAGGTTTCGACGCTACTATGAGCATCGTCTTCAGAATTAAACTAACTGTTTTGAAACATAATCGGTTCTAGGCGCTACAATCTGGAGCCGCGCGACCGCTACGGTCGCAGGTTCGAATCATGTCTCGGGCATGGATGTGTGTGATATCCTTAGGTTAGTTAGGTTTAAGTATTTCTTAGTTCTAGAGGACTGATGACCTCAGATGTTAAGTCCCATAGTCCTCAGAGCCATTTGAACCAAACTAAAGTGTGTACTGATTGGAAAGAGATGCAGTACTTACAAGTCACATTCTAAAAAATCTAAGCCGGGAAGGCAACGTCATTAAAAGTTATAAATAAGATAAGATGGCTAGCCGCTAAGGACTGCGGGTATCTGAGTGAACATGGGTTGCAACAAAACTGAGGTGCCCACGTTAGAAAGTGTGGGCAAGTAAACATGGTGTTGCTATGAGCGTCATCTAGTACCCGCAGAAACAACTAGGCTACTGTACATTCAAAATTAAACACATGAAATTGTAATGAAGCTGATTCAGGCATAACGTAAGCACTAATAATAATAAGATGAAGTTACATATTTATCTGCTTTAAACAGAGATACATTTTGTAACGTAAAAAAACGTCAGTTGTGACATACGAGAAAACAGCCCTTAGCGGCTCGCCATCTTATCTTATTACGACTTTCCGGCTTCGATTTTTTTAGAGTGTGACTTGTAAGTACTGCATCTCTTTCCAGTCAGTACACACTTCAGTTTATTAATGTCTTATATACCTATTATGTTTTAGAACAGTTAGTTAAGTTCTGAAGACGACGCTCATAGTAGCGTCGAAACCTGGTCAATTTTGACTTAATGTTTGTGACCGAGGGCTTATTTGTTCTAATATAATTCTGACACGGTCACTGAACCTTAGCAGCTATGTTCAAAGTTTTACGAAAATGAAGACTCAAAACGATATGTAAGTCGTTCCCCACTGGCCGATGGCGAAGCCTTACGCTCTGGAGCGCCCACTCTCTACATTATATAACTCGTGGCTGCTTAGCCATCAGCATCAGTTACAGCGACCTAGGCATCCACACAGGTCACGCGCCATCACCATCATCCAGATGGGTCATAATGGATCGTTTTAAATTTTACATCATTCACTTCTCTAAGTAATATAGCATTTTTGTTATTACAGTGCAAACTCTGATGATGGCCCTTAATTAAAAGTCCGAAACTGGTCAGAAGTTAACAATGGCTGCGATCAAGACTGCATAATGTTGAGGTATTACCGTGCCCATCAAGATCCTTAGATTTATCCCCACTACAAGAAATGTGGGACGAGCTACAACGTCAACTCCTTCCCATTTCCAATATGAAGGATACCAGAGTCCAATTACAACAGTTGTGGACAAACTTCTCTCAAGCGAGGATACAACCGTTTGAAAACCTTCTCAATCGAATCAGTCCATACATCCAAGCCAGAGGGGGTGCCACGTTCTTTACAAATTTGGATCGCTTTCATAATCACTGAAATAACGTGACGTACTCTCTCTACCTGTGACGCTGCATTTTTTTAAATTCTCTCCCTGTGGATGCTTCACCATTTAGTCAGGCAGTGTATGTTTTGGTAGTTATTTAAACTCTGCAGCAGAATCTCTGAAGCAGCATTACTCACTAATCAACTTCGTGAAACGACTGTGGGTTACTTGTGTACTTGAATAGAAGCTTCGAAATGTGGTGCTAGAGAAGAGTGCTGGAAATTAAGTGTGTAGATCGGGTAAACTAATGGACTAGAGCAAATAGAAATTTATGCCACAATTTGTCGAAAAGAAAGCTGATGTGACGCATTCAGACCCATCAAGGAATGCCAGTTTTGCAATGTAGGGAAGTACGCGGGTTCAAATAGTAGAAGGAGACGAAGGCTTGACTGCAGTAACCGGGTTCAACTGCATGTACAAGTTCCAGTCACGTTACAGTGACCACCTGTCCAAAGGACAAATAACCACTTTTTGAAGCTCGGACCGCTCCGAGATGTGCAGGAAGACAGTTCAGGTTCTAGAAGGTACTGACAGAGAGATGGAGCAACGTCGGCTCCATTGGCGTGGTCAGCTGCGCTAGATTTCTCGGTTGAAGATCCAGAGGGCGAGCAGCCGTATCGAGGTGGTCCCACAGATTCTCGATTGGATTTAAATCCAGGGAGTTTGGTGGCCAGCGGAGAACGGTAAATTCATCTTGGTGGTCTTCGAACCACGTACGTAAACCGCAAGCTGTGTGACATGCTGCATCATCCTGCTGGTAGATACCACTTTGCCGAGGCAAAGCAAACCGCTTGCAGGAGTGGATATGGCCTCCCGGATTGGTGTCTACTTGTCTTGATCCATTGTGCCTACCAGAATGATGAGATCGCCTAGAGAATGCCAAGAAAATGTTCCCCAGATGATATACCTCCCTCCTCCAGGCTGGACCTTTCCGACGATTGTTGCAGGATGTTTGGTTTCAGACGACTCACGCCCCCACGCGCCAACGGCTTTCTTTCTGATGTAACGTAAAACACGATTATTCTGGAAAAGGTCATCTTTCTCCACTCAATGGACACCCAGCTGCGCTATTGACTTGCAAATTCCAGCGTTCGTCGCCGATGAAAAGCAGTCTGTGTGGGTGCATTGATCTGGCATCTGCTGCGGGGTTCGACAGGCAACAACGTTCGCTAAACCATTGTTGAAGAAATACTGTTGGTATACTCTGTTCATCATAAGAATAAACCTGATGTAAACATCACGCCATGTATTCTTCGGTGTTTGCTTGTATCTCATTGGATTTCGTTTCACATGGAGCGGAAGCCAAGTTGTGTCCAGTACACTCAGATGGTTCAAATGGCTGTGAGCACTATGGGACTTAACACCTGAGTTCATCAGTCCTCTAGAACTTAGAACTACTTAAACCTAACTTACCTAAGGACATCACACACGCCCATGCCCGAGGCAGGATTCGAACCTGCGACCGTAGCGGTCTCGCGGTTCCAGACTGTAGCGCCTAGAACCGCTCGGCCAAATACAGTCAAGTACAATCATAAGGAGAAGGGACAACAGCTTTACCGGCGCTTTAAACTTGGACAGCACTTGCCACCCAGCGGTCCATCTAGCCTGCACTGATGTGAGACGTAAAAAGAGACGAATGTCATTTAATTTTATGAGAATGAAATAGTATTCGGCAAACTCCAGCACTACCGCGCGCTTATTGGGTGAGAAGACGGAAAGCAAAAAATGCTCTCGTTCTCACCTCACATAGTATTCTAATTACAAACAAGAGTGATGGAAATTCCTAACTTAAACACAGGGTAGTTTTTCTGAGCGAAACTATGTGTACTCCAAAAGCATAATGCCGGCATTCACCGTACTGTTGAAGAGTGAAGCCACTGAAGATGTCGGTCGGTAATCTCTTAGCTCCTTCCTTTTTCGAATCAGAGAAATACATTTTGATAACGAGTCGATCAACAACAGAATCAACGAAGCCATCCATGCGCTGCATTTTCTCCTTTTCTTTTATGACGCGCCGCTCTATATCCTGCCAAAATTCGGCAGTGAGATGTGAAAAAGCTGCGTCGTTAGTTCCAGTACGTCTGGCAGCTTAATAGACTTCTTATTTCTCGGGCGAAATCCCTTAACTTGAGTCCAGGTCAGTTCTGTTGGGTTCATATTGTAATCGTACAGTGGCAAATGTAAAAATGCAGCATTTGTACGGTGTGCACGATGCTGTGGAAATGATTGTTTTTCATTTTCCTAAGACACATATCTACAACTGTGGTGTAAAACAATGAGCATAGTGCAAATGAAGAGTATTTAGTTTTTCATTTTTGCCTTAAAAAATTAAATTGTTGTGTTTTTTTAATTGGAACAACCTTTATTAACAGTCTTTCATGAAATATCGATAACTGAAAATTTATATTTGAAATGAAAACAGAAATTTCTCATGCAATATGTAATTCAAAACAAGAAGACGTGTATTATTCGTAAAAAATGATGATGAATTTTACGGTTACGAGATGTAAGTAAATCAAATTGAACAAGGAAAAAAAAAACTGAGTCGGGCCAGACTTGAACCTTTTACTGCAATAAGTTATAAAATTGCTACGTTTCCAATTTTTTTTTATTCCATGAAGACAGTAACAAAAATGGCTAGCTTACAATGAAATTATATAAATAAGATGACAGATAGTTGCAGTCATAAATTACAGCATCCATAGAATGAGGATTCAATCTTCGGCTGTACATGGACATACACTGGCGCTTCAACTGTATGTAATACAATGCCTTGGAAAACTTCAAAGTCGGTTATCTCTATAAACTTACGACAAAAATTAAGAACATCCTATTTTTCGGCACTTTTAAAGTGATTTTCTCACACGTGTTTCTTTACGGAACAGGAAGCAGCCTCAGCCATTTTCATACTCCGTATTAACAGAGCACAAGAATACAGACGCTGTGACTATACACTGTTTTTGAAATAAAAACTCCATAAATGAAACGTGATTAAGAAAAACGTTGTTGGCTGCTAATACATATGAATTTCTTAAAGTTTCATTTAACGTAACTGAATAATAAAACCGGGTGATCAAAAAGTTAGTATAAATTTGAAAATTTGATAAACCACGGAATAATGTAGTTAGAGAGGTAAAAATTGACACACATGCTTGGAATGAGATGAGGTTTTATTAGAACAAAAAAAAAAAAAAAAAAAAGTATTGCTAGACGCGTGAAGGATCTCTTGCGCGCGTCGTTTGGTGATTATCGTGTGCTCAGCCGCCACTTTCGTCGTGCTTGGCCTCCCAGGTCCCCAGACCTCAGTCCGTGCGATTATTGGCTTTGGGGTTACCTGAAGTCGCAAGTGTATCGTGATCGACCGACATCTCTAGGGATGCTGAAAGACAACATCCGACGCCAATGCCTCACCATAACTCCGGATATGCTTTACAGTGCTGTTCACAACATTATTCCTCGACTACAGCTATTGTTGAGGAATGATGGTGGACATATTGAGCATTTCCTGTCTTACTTTGTTATGCTAATTATTGCTATTCTGATCAGATGAAGCACGATCTGTCAGACATTTTTTTTAACTTCTGTATCTTTTTGGTTCTAATAAAACCCCATGTCATTCTAAGCATGTGTGTCAATTTGACAACATCGGTAGCTCCGTGAGGCTATTTGCAGATGACACGGTTGTCTACAAGAAAGTAGCAACATCAGAAGACTCGTACGTACTCCAGGAGGACCTGCAGAGGATTAATGCATGGTGCGACAGCTGGCAGCTTTCCCTAAACGTAGATAAATGTAATATAATGCGCATACATAGGGGCAGAAATCCATTCCAGTACGATTATGCCATAGGTGGTAAATCATTGGAAGCGGTAACGACCGTAAAATACTTAGGAGTTACTATCCGGAGCGATCTGAAGTGGAATGATCACATAAAACAAATAGTGGGAAAAGCAGGCGCCAGGTTGAGATTCATAGGAAGAATTCTAAGAAAATGTGACTCATCGACGAAAGAAGTAGCTTACAAAACGCTTGTTCGTCCGATTCTTGAGTATTGCTCATCAGTATGGGACCCTTACCAGGTTGGATTAATAGAAGAGATAGACATGATCCAGCGAAAAGCAGCGCGATTCGTCATGGGGACATTTAGTCAGCGCGAGAGCGTTACGGAGATGCTGAACAAGCTCCAGTGGCGGACACTTCAAGAAAGGCGTTACGCAATACGGAGAGGTTTATTATCGAAATTACGAGAGAGCACATTCCGGGAAGAGATGGGCAACATATTACTACCGCCCACATATATCTCGCGTAATGATCACAACGAAAAGATCCGAGAAATTAGAGCAAATACGGAGACTTACAAGCAGTCGTTCTTCCCACGCACAATTCGTGAATGGAACAGGGAAGGGGGGATCAGATAGTGGTACAATAAGTACCCTCCGCCACACACCGTAAGGTGGCTCGCGGAGTATAGATGTAGATGTAGATGTAGATGTATCTCTCTATCTACATTATTCCGTGATTTATTCAGTTTTAAAATTTATACTGACTTTTTGATCACCCGGTATATCTAATACATAAATAGGACCTACTTTCAAGAGCGCAATATCACCAGTGTACATGTTCTACGGTTTCTGACCAATCATCGCGTGTTTGTTTACATCAGGTTTATTCTTATTATGAACGGGGTGTAGCCCCTAGGTTCATCTGGACTGTCAGTTCGTCAAAACCGGCACATGTATTCGCCCACACACATCACCTTAGTCGTTGTTCAACCCTGTCATCTACAGACCGTGGTGCACCACAGTTTTCTCGGCGCTGATTTTGGATAGCGCCATTTTGCATAATTTAACCATGGCGGGGTGCGAACGTTTTACAAACTTTGCCGTTTCGGAAATGCTTTATCTCATGGCCGGAAAGCCAATGACGGTGCCATTTTGACGTCAGAGAAATCGCTGCGTTTGCTCATTGTGACAACGAATGCACTGTTTTCCTCGTTCCGCCTGGATCGCTGTATACCCACCACTGCTAGTGCAGCCACCCCCTCTGTGAGCGGTTTTTGCAAGCTGAAGTGGAACATAACCGGTGGTCACACTGATGTGTCTGGACCGAGTAGACTGCAATAGTTGGCGATGAAGAGATTTGCTGTGGATATTGTCGTGGAGAGCTCCAGCAAACCAATCTTGCTCGAACAGTCCACGGGTGTACTGCCGGTTCATAGTGTCCAACGGGCACAATATTTCGGCGATCACACATGTCGCCATCGTCAGGTGCGCTGACGAATTGAGGTCCTGAGGGGCCGCCCGCCCTCAGGAGCTCAGTTCGTCAGCGCACCTGACGATGGCGACATATCTGATCGCCGAAATATTGTGCCCGTTGGACACTATGAACCGGCAGTACACCCGTGGACTGTTCGAGCAACAAATACACCTGGAGAAACTGAAGAACCACAAAGCTAACTTGGTTTAGACTATCACAACAACAACAACAATATTTGTACAGCTCTTTTGTGTTGAAGGCAGCCTTTTAGGACCGGTTTTCTTGGCAGCTGTTACCCGGCAGTGAGTACGCAGCCTCTGCTGCACGCACGCTACCTGCAGCAGCCTTCTACCGCCTCTCTACTCAGCCTGGCGGGGAGCCGTTGAATGCGCGGCAGCTCTCCGCTCAGACGGCCCTCTAAATCAAGGCACGCCGCACTCGCCTCTCGGCCGCAGACTTGCCTGCTTTGGCTTTCTCGTTTTTATTTTCACTTCTTTTTTTCTCTCTCTCCGCGAGCCCCACAGCCGCACGTGTAGAGGTGAAGCCACGTGCGTGCGACGCTGAGCTTCGGCGACAGTAACACGGCCCCCAGTAACACGGCCCCACTCCGTCATCCATTACTTCACCCGATGGTGTCGTTTGTTTCACGTCTTTAAGATGACGGGCCAAGGCTTTGCCTAAGACAGTACGGCGGTAAATGCGTTTGTACAATTAGGAACGCTATGTCAGACGACCGCTCGTTCTGAGTTTAGTAGCTATAGCCTCTACACAACGGCGAAACTTCGGTAACAGTCTAAGGTTCTCATACCATACGGGTATCTTATAAAACAAAAACAAAACTGTATCTGTCAATCCGTAACAGTTCCGATGTTGATGCTATGGCATATTATAAGAACTACTGCAAAATATTAAAGACTGTAATACGGACATCAAAGTAAATATATTACAAGGAAAAGATAGTCATATCAGATAACAAAATAAAGAATATATTCGATATAGTGAAGGAGGAGACCGGTAGAACCAGACATGAAGAGGGACGAATAGCATTAAAAGTAAAAGACACATTGGTGACAGACGTGTATAGTGTTGCAGAACTTTTTAACAAACATTTTATAACTGTTACTGACAAGATGGGGTTGTCAGGTTCTGTAGATGCTGCTATGGAATACCCCAGACCAGACATTTCAAGTAAGTTCCATAATATGAATTTGACCCTCACTACCCCAGCAGAAATAATATCCATCATAAAATCATTAAAATCAAAAACATCTAGTGGGTATGATGAAATATCAACAAAGTTAATTAAAGAATGTGATTCTGAGTCGAGTAACATATTAAGCTATCCGCGTAACCAGTCATTTAACAGTGGAATATTTCCTGAACGGTTGAAATATGCTGAAGTTAAGCCACTGTTTAAGAAGGGAGATAAAGAAATAGCATCAAATTTCCGTCCAATTTCACTTTTGCTAGCAATCTCAAAAATTTTTGAAAAAGTAATGTACAATCGGCTTTATAATTATCTTATCTCAAATAACATACTGTCAAAGTCACAGTTCGGATTTCTACAGGGTTCTGATATTGAGAGGGCTATCTACACTTACAGTGAAAATGTGCTTAATTCATTAGACAAAAAATTGCAGGCAACTGGTATATTTCGTGTTCTGCCAAAGGCATTTGACTGTGTAAATCACAATATCCTCTTAAGTAAATTAGAATATTATAGTGTAACAGGAAATGCTGCAAAATGGTTCAAATCTGATATCTCTGGCTGGAAACAAAGAGTGTTATTAGGAAAGGGACATGTATCAAGCCATCAGACATCATCCAATTGGGAACTAATTACATGTGGGGTCCCACAAGGTTCCATTTTAGGGCCCATATATTTTCTTGTGTGTATCAATGATCTTTCATCAGTAACATTACCAGAAGCCAAGTTCATTTTGTTTGCCGATGATACAAACATTGCAGTAAATATCAAATCAAGTGTAGTCTTAGAAAGATCAGCTAATAAAATATTTGTGGACATTAATCACTGGTTCCTAGCCAATTCTTTGTCACTAAACTTTGAAAAAACATACTACATGCAGTTCAGAACTTGTAAGGGGTGTCCCACGAGTATATGCCTAACATACGATGACAAGAAGATAGAAGATAGAAGAAGTGGACAGTGCTAAATTCTTGGGATTACAGCTTGATAATAAATTCAACTGGGAGGAGCTCACCACAGAACTGCTGAAGCGTCTTACCAAATCTCTATTTGCAATGCGAACTGTGTCAGACATAGGGAGTATAAAAATGAGAAAGCTGGCATACTATGCTTATTTTCATTCCATAATGTCATATGGGATTATTTTTTTGGGCAATTCATCAAGCCAAGCAAAAGTTTTCTGGGCACAAAAACGTGCAGTAAGAGTTATATGTGGTGTGAACTCAAGAATATCTTGCAGAAGCCTGTTTAGGGAACTAGGGATACTAACTACTGTGTCCCAATATATTTATTCCTTAATGAAATTTGTCATTAAAAATATATCACTTTTTCAAACCAGCAGCTCAATTCATGGAATCAATACCAGAAATCAGAATAATCTTCACAACGATTTAAAGTCACTTAGTCTTGTACAAAAAGGTAAGCATTATTCAGGAACACACATTTTCAATAACTTGCCAGCAGCCATAAAAAGCTTAGCAACCAATGAAATTCAGTTTAAGAGATGCCTAAATGATTTATTGGTGGCCAACTCCTTCTACTCCATTGATGAATTTCTCAGTAGAATCAACTGATTTGTGTGTGTATACGTATATAAGTACAATATAACTTTTGCACAATTTCAGTGCAGCAATGTGTTCATCGTAAATAGGTGTGTATGTGTCTCTCTCTCTCTCTCTCTCTCTCTCTCTCTCTCTCTCTCTCTGTGTGTGTGTGTGTGTGTGTGTGTGTGTGTGTGTGTGTGTGTGTGTGTGTAAGTACAATCTAGCTTCTGCACCACTTCAGCGGAGTAATGTGTTCATTGTAAAGAAGTATTTAGTATTTGTATTAGACGTTTATTAGCTTATAATTAAATAAACTTTTTTATTTTAAATTCAGTGCATTAGTATTTGTAAAATGATTCTTTCATATAGCGTTCATTAAAAAATGACGACCATGCCTGTGGAATGGTACATTAGCTTGTTTGTTTCAGTTGTAAATATTTGTCATGTATTGTTGTTTTTCTGACATGTTCTACATCCTGGAGGACCTCCTCACTACGGATCAATTGGAATGAAAGTAAATCTAATCTAATCTAATACGTTTTCTGCCATTGTAAACACTTCATATTTGCTGTACTGGGGCAGAGACGGATGAGCGCGTCGCCCGAGTGGTGGACAATATACTTGACACTGTGCTGAAAGTAATCTGTGGTGCGCTTGGTCACCGATCAGATGTACGGCCCTATGGCATTCTTGTTAGGGGCATACCAGCGAGCATCTGAGTTTTAGAGAAGGAGATCTGAAATTTGTGAATCTGGGAGGAATTAACTGGAATACATTATTATGGATATGAGAACTTGGTCGTGAAGACATTTTCATGGCTGTATGGATGGAGAAAACTTTTGAATAAATGTTTCAAGGTAACCAATGCACGGTCAAGGATGAAATGTTCGTTTGTCAGAACTATGTACTGAAGGAAATCTTTGTCCTTAGATAACTACGAATATTCATGCTTGTTAATTTGACCTCTTTGTTTTCATTGTGTCACAGACAATGCAATTTCCTTAAATGTCTGTAATTCTTGTAACGAGTGAATATGGTAATGGCTAAAGTCTTCTTGTGTTGTACAGTCTTTTTTGACAATAATCAGAGTTAAAGTTTTAAAGAACACTTTTCTTTAAAGTAAAACTCTCCTCCAAGTTTAAAATATTTTGTGGTGTGTGCGTTGCACCTTACGCCACACACAGCCACATATTGTTTCTGACAAGCAAACAAAAATTTATTAGTGAGTAGATTATTTTTTTCTTTCGCTGATTTCAGTTTGCTTTCGAGAAGTTCATTACCCCAGACACACAATACCACGCTGAGCAAGCGGTAAGTTATTTCTCTTTCAGGGCAGATCTCACTTTGCATTCTTGTGAGCAAACAGTGTGTAGTCAGAGTTTTCAGGTATTGTGTCAAGTAAGCACATTAACTGAAACAGTTTAGGTACTCTTAAACAGTTATTTTCTTCCGAGTGAAGCAATATTTTATGGCTCTAAGCACTATATGACTTAACATCTGAGGTCATCAGTCCCCTAGACTTAGAACTACTTCAACCTAACTAACCTAGGGACCGATGACTTATGCAGTTTGGCCCCATAGGATCTTACCACAACTATCCAAAAAAATTACTGAGGTCAACACATCATATATTGCAGTAATTCTTTTTTGTATGTTAAAATTCAAAACATGGAACAACGCGCGGTCCAAAGTAGAAATGTTTGTAACAGAAACGTGGTCCGTTTTTCATACGAAATATTACTGTGTAGAAATAGCTGACTTGGTTAATTTGCGGCCGCTGTCGCCGAGCGGTTCTAAGCCCTTCAGTCCGGAACGCGCTGCTGCTACGGTCGCAGGTTCGAATCCTGCCTCGGGATGGATGTGTGTGATGTGCTTAGGTTAGTTAGCTTTAATTAGTTCTGAGTCTAGGGGACTGATGACCTCAGGTGTTAAGTCCCGTAGTGTTAGAGCCATTTGAACCATTTGAAGTCTTGTACAATGGATTTTTAACGAGATAGGCCCACTGTGTATCGATGTCCTCATAACATGGTTCTGAAGATGACCTGATGGCCGAAAAGCGAAAAATGTAAAGTTTATTACAAAAAATTTGACCATGATGGATTATAACATTTTCCAGTACATTTATAATCCCGAACACTGTAAGAGATTTTATGTTTTTATTGGCGAGGTTCCCCAATGCCATATTTCACAAATGAATAAATTTTTTTTAGTGAATACGGCCTGATGGCATTGAACAGATTTCCTCCTGTATCTCGTAATGTTGTGTAAAAGACATCTTGTAAACATCACAATAATATATTTCTTTTGCGGAATGTAAGGGTGTATTTGATGCATACCTTAAGTATACTGGTGCCAGCCTGTACTTAACTCTCGAATAGCATCATAGGGTCCTCTCAACTTAATGTCCCCGTCAACAATGTCACTTCCGTTTCTCGCACGAGACACCGCGTAGAAATGTGAAGTTTAATCATGGCATCTATCAGAACCTGACGACACCACCTTTCCCCTACCTGCCGTCCACATAAGAGAGGTGAAAGTTTTCTTCGCCACCTTAGTTTAGACTTCGAGACGAGTAGCACCACACGAGATGCGTGGAAAGAAATTACGAATAAAACGAAGTAATGGGCTAGAATGTTGTCGAGAAGACTGTAGCAGTTAGTAAGTTATTTTGGAACAGAGAAGTTTTTTGTGTTTGGTCTGTCAGATAAACAATCGGGCGTGCCCTATCTAGGAGGTGGGTGGGGAGCATTCCTCAGTCAGACTAAACATAAAATAACCTCCCGCACAAAGGAAGATATGCCGTGGCCGAGGTACTGTTGGTCTCGGGCTTGGACTGTAAACAGTTATTCACATCGATATCAGTGGGTGTTGGTATGTTGGGAAGGTAAACAGCTTCTCTCCTACAGATGTATCAAACATTCTTTAATCGTGACGTATGTCGTTAACGTATACGTGTTCAAGACTTTCTGTGTAAACAGTTTTGATGCCCATAAAATAATTATCATAATATAAGATAATAAGATTATCCCGACTATGTAAGTCGTGAAAAAATTTCAAAATCAACAGTAATTCGACAATTATACATAAACTAAGATGACAACTTAATCTGTCATTAGAGAACCTCGGCAGCGAGAACTTTCACATGACGATCAAGAGTTCTGCAATTCACTGCACGTCGGACAAATGCATGTTCGATGCTTAGGTGCTGGTGGGTGCTGTGTGAAAACCGACGGGATAGTCAATGTGGTCGACTGTAATCAAGGCTTCACTTTCTGGACGATCTGCGAAAGATGACCACCCCACCGGGAGTGTAGAGGAAGTAGTCAAGTGGTTAACGGATTTTTTTTTTTTTTTTTTCATTGCGTGACAAACGTTTCCAACCAAAGGTTAAGACGCTCGTTCGGCGAAATAGGGCCGCCAACACGTCGGTATTATAGCCCAACTTTGCTACAGAAAATATTGTTATATTCCCTGCATATACTGTTGGCTATGTTGATGCCAGAAAGCGGATGTACTCGTCGTGTTCCAGGACGTATCTTCTACCGTTAATTATGGCGAACATACATTTTTAAGTCATAAGACGGGCACATTTCTGTCACTTTGTGGTAAATTACGAAGACTGTTTTTGAAATAGTTACACATGATCTATAAATTTATAAATGATAGTGTGCAGCAGTCAGTCTATTTTTTTGCACGTTTTATTACGCAAATCCAGATGTCGGTTAATGCCTATCCATCACCAGTGCACTATTTTTTAGTCTAGATGCATGTTAGTTCCCTGTTGTTCGGGCGCCCGAGCAACAGGGAACTAACATGCACCGAGATTAAAAAATAGTGCATTGATAATGGCTAGGCTCTAGCCGACGTCCGGATTTGCGTAAAAAAAACCTGCAAAAATAAAAGACGACTGATTGCTGCGCTCTGTCATTTATAAATTACATAACAGTCGCTGAGTGCGCCCACTTTCCTGATGAGTTACACATCATGTATTATGAGGATGTACACTATGCGATCAAAAGATCCGGACGACCCCAAAAACATAAGTCTTTCATATTAGGCGCATTTTGCTGCCACCTACTGCCATATACTCCATATCAGTGACCTCAGTATTCATTAGACACCGTGAGAGATCAGAATGGGGCGTTCCGCGAAACTGATGTACTTCGAACGTGGTCAGGTGATTGGGTGTCACTTGTGTCGTACGTCTGTATGCGAGATTTCCACACTCCTAAACATCCATAGGTCCACTGTTTCTGATGTGGTAGTGACGTGGAAACGTAAAGGGACACGTACAGAACAAAAGTATACAAGCCAACCTCATCTGTTGACTGACAGAGACCACCGACAGTTGAAAAGGATCGTAATATGTAACAGGCAGACATCTATCCAGACCATCACACATGAATTCCAAACTGCATCAGGATCCACTCCAAGTACTATGACAGTTAGGCGGGAGGTGAGAAAACTTGGATTTCATGGTCGAGCGGCTGTTCATAAGCCACACATCACGCCGGTAAATGCCAAACGACGCCTCACCTGGTGTAAGGAGCGTAAACATTGGACGATTGAAAAGTGGAAAAACGTCGTGTGGAGTGACGAATCACGGTACACACTGTGGTGATCTGATGGTAGGGTGTGGCTACGGTACCAACAGTAAAATTCGGAGGCGGTGGTGTTATGGTGTGGTCGTGTTTTTCATGGAGGTGGCTTGCACGCCTTGTTGTTTTGCGTGGCACTATCACAGCACAGACCTACGCTGATGTTTTAAGCACCTTTTTGCTTCCCACTGTTGAAGAGGAATTCAGGGATGGCGATTGCATCTTTCAACACGATCGAGCACCTATTCATAATGCACGGCCTGTGGCGGAGTGGTTACATAACAATAACATCACTGTGATGGACTGGCCTGAACAGAGTCCTGACCTGAAACCTATAGAACACTTTTGCAATGGTTTGGAACGCCGACTTCGTACCAGGCTCCACTGACCAACATCGATACTCTCCTCAGGCAACACTCCGTGAAGAATGAGCTGCCATTCCCCAAGAAACCTTGCAGCACCTGATTAAACGTATGCCTGCTAGAGTGGAAGCTGTCATCAAGGCTAAGGGTGGGCCAACACTATCTTGAATTGCAGCATTACCGATGGGAGGCGCCACTAACTTGTAGGTCATTTTCAGCCAGGTGTCCGGATACGTTTGATCACATAGTGTATATGATGTTCTTGTTTTAGTGGCATTTAGCCTAATCTATTTCTTATTCAACTGCGTGTAATCTTTAGAACGAAACAGATATCAGCGTAATATGCGTACCTGACATAAAGCAGTGATAGTTTTTCTACACTTTTCAGCTGTGGAAGCACGGAATGATCAAGATTATTGATTGTTCCCACATGATACAAATACGATTGTAGGTGATCCCTCGTCCCACGAAAAGGTCGCGGCTCTTGGTCGTGATGGTATTTACTTCGAAAATGGTGGGAACGTTTCCATTGATTGCTAGTTATTTTTCTATTTTGTGTTGTGACATAGAGACGTTTGACGACAAGTGATAAGACAACAGTTTAGAAGTGGAAGCTTCAGCAGTTCGTTCGTTCTGTGAAAGAACTGGTAAAGGAATGAGCATTAGTATTAGAAAATTCCGGAAGGAAGTTTAAAATTTAATGCACTTTTTCCAACTGGAAAATAATCCAATGTGTTCACTACACTCTCTGTTTTTTTTAGCGGTCTTCAAAATTTGTAATCTGTCGACTGTGAGTTCTATCGACATCACAGAAGATATTTTATCTACGTTGGATTTCGTGAAATCTATGGTCGTCAATGAATGTTTGCGAATAACGCACCAGCCACAAATGGTTTTAAGATGTTTTTATTTTGTACCGATAGCTGATTTAGGGCATAAACGTCCATATTCAGTGGCTAATGTTTCCCTTTTCATGCCATCAATAGCAGCATGTCACCAGCTTGTGAGGTAACGGGCGAGTTTTTGCGCGCTGAAAATATTCTATGTTCCGAGTTGGCGTTGCCGCACGGACCACTCGGCAAGCTGGGGCTCATCAGCGGCCACGTGGTGCCGAGCATTAGCCGGAGCATGAGGGGCAGCCCCAGCGTGTGGTCCAGGCCGACAGCGTGGCTGGGAATTCCATGTTGACACTATGTCCAGGAAGGTGGCTTTGTGTCGATGAAGGAGATTTGTATCCCGGGACTGCCAAAGATGGCTGATTTTGTGAAACCATAATGGCAGACATTTCACAGTTGATGACGAAATTAAAAATAGCCAGAGGAATCATGATACCTTAAAAAACCATGTACATTACCATTATTTGCACGACGATTCTGATGGTGTAATCAGATTTTCAATATCTTTATTAGTTTAAAGTTTAGTATCTGCCTGTAAATTATACAAGTAACACCCAGCCACGAATTTCCGAAATCTAAACGGTTAATCGGCTAAGCAAGGATGGCTAGAGGACAAATGTAAGGATGTAGAGGCTTGTCTCACTAGGGGTAAGATAGATACTGCCTACAGGAAAACTAAAGAGACCTTTGGAGAGAAGAGAACCACTTGTATGAATATCAAGAGCTCAGATGGCAACCCAGTTCTAAGCAAAGAAGGGAAGGCAGAAAGGTGGAAGGAGTATATAGAGGGTTTATACAAGGGCGATGTACTTGAGGACAATATTATGGAAATGGAAGAGGATGTAGATG
Organism: Schistocerca americana; assembly: GCF_021461395.2. Classification (NCBI taxonomy): domain Eukaryota; kingdom Metazoa; phylum Arthropoda; class Insecta; order Orthoptera; family Acrididae; genus Schistocerca; species Schistocerca americana. The sequence goes on from NC_060124.1 coordinate 36,918,838, forward strand.
AAGATGAAATGGGAGATAAGATACTGCGTGAAGAGTTTGACAGAGCACTGAAAGACCTGAGTCGAAACAAGGCCCCGGGAGTAGACAACATTCCATTAGAACTACTGATGGCCTTGGGAGAGCCAGTCATGACAAAACTCTACCATCTGGTGAGCAAGATGTATGAGACAGGCGAAATACCCACAGACTTCAAGAAGAATATAATAATTCCAATCCCAAAGAAAGCAGGTGTTGACAGATGTGAAAATTACCGAACTATCAGTTTAATAAGTCACAGCTGCAAAATACTAACGCGAATTCTTTACAGACGAATGGAAAAACTGATAGAAGCCGACCTCGGGGAAGATCTGTTTGGATTCCGTAGAAATGTTGGCACACGTGAGGCAATACTGACCTTACGACTTATCTTAGAAGAAAGGTTAAGGAAAGGCAAACCTACGTTTCTAGCATTTGTAGACTTGGAGAAAGCTTTTGACAACGTTAACTGGAATACTCTCTTTCAAATTCTGAAGGTGGCAGGGGTAAAATACAGGGAGCGAAAGGCTATTTACAATTTGTACAGAAACCAGATGGCAGTTATAAGAGTCGAGGGACATGAAAGGGAAGCAGTGGTTGGGAAAGGAGTGAGACAGGGTTGTAGCCTATCCCCGATGTTATTCAATCTGTATATTGAGCAAGCAGAAAAGGAAACAAAAGAAAAATTCGGAGTAGGTATTAAAGTCCATGGAGAAGAAATAAAAACTTTGAGGTTCGCCGATGACATTGTAATTCTGTCAGAGACAGCAAAGGACTTGGAAGAGCAGTTGAACGGAATGGACAGTGTCTTGAAAGGAGGATATAAGATGAACATCAACAAAAGCAAAACGAGGATAATGGAATGTAGTCAAATTAAATCGGGTGATGCTGACGGGATTACATTAGGAAATGAGACACTTAAAGTAGTAAAGGAGTTTTGCTATTTGGGGAGTAAAATAACTGATGATGGTCGAAGTAGAGAGGATATAAAATGTAGACTGGCAATGGCAAGGAAATCGTTTCTGAAGAAGAGAAATTTGTTAACATCGAGTATAGATTTAAGTGTCAGGAAGTCGTTTCTAAAAGTATTTTTATGGAGTGTAGCCATGTATGGAAGTGAAACATGGACGGTAACCAGTTTGGACAAGAAGAGAATAGAAGCTTTCGAAATGTGGTGCTACAGAAGAATGCTGAAGATAAGGTGGGTAGATCACGTAAATAATGAGGAGGTATTGAATAGGATTGGGGAGAAGAGAAGTTTGTGGCACAACTTGACTAGAAGAAGGGATCGGTTGGTAGAACATGTTTTGAGGCATCAAGGGATCACAAATTTAGCATTGGAGGGCAGCGTGGAGGGTAAAAATCGTAGAGGGAGACCAAGAGATGAATACACTAAGCAGATTCAGAAGGATGTAGGTTGCAGTAGGTACTGGGAGATGAAGAAGCTTGCACAGGATAGAGTAGCATGGAGAGCTGCATCAAACCAGTCTCAGGACTGAAGACCACAACAACAACAACAATCCGATTTTGTTGATCGACGTGTCTTTGGAAAGCTATTAGTGTAAACCTAAATTGGTATGAATTACAGGCATGTGACTTGAATAGTACATGAGTTACTGGAGGTCAAAGTGGCCGATTACTGTTGGTTGCGTCAGGCCTTAAGTACACCACAGTTACACGAAAAAACGGTACCAGCATGCTTACAAATATATTTATTCGTCTGTGTCTTTGTTTATATCCGATATTAACTATTCATGAAGAAATTGGTTAAATATTTGCTGTTTTTTAGAAAGCACAGAGAAATTAGGCGACTGCCCTACTTTTGTTTCTAATCCTTTGATATATGTTTATCTGATTTGTTTATGTATTTAATAATGTGTGTTAGAGCGTGGTTATGGCCCAGCCGTAGAACTATTTATTTAATTTCAAGTTATTTAAATGTAAGCCGGCCGCGGTGGTCTAGCGGTTCTAGGCGCTCTGTCCGGAACCGCGCGACTGCTACGGTCGCAGGTTCGAATCCTGCCTCGGGCACGGATGTGTGTGATGTCCTTAGGTTAGTTAGGTTTAAGTAGTTCTAAATTCTAGGGGACTGATGACCATAGATGTTAAGTCCCATGGTGCTCAGAGCCATTTGAACCATTTTTTAAAAATGTAAATCCTGTATTTCGTATGTGTTTCAATATGTTTTTGAGTGTGTGTTGGCTTGGAGACATGGCGGGAGCGCTCTGGCCAATCACAACGCTTGTTACTGCGGTAGGCGACTACTCAAGTCAATGGAGAGACTGTATGGAAGTGAGGGAGGAGCATCGGGTCGGTCAGGGCATGGGGGAGTGCTCGACGGGAAGGCGCGACGGACTGTCCCAGGAAATACTTGGAGAGTGTTGAGCAATTTGCGTGTGGTCGCGGGAGATAGAAATATTTCTTAGTGCCGACTTGTGCAATTGTGAGAATTCCGTGGCTTCTGCAGTAAAGACGCGGTGTGCGTTTAGAAGTGAATATCTCGCGAGCTATACAGTTGTTCATAATTAATTACACGAAGTAGGAATCTAATTTTTCCCTGTTATGCAACATATATTTTGTTTAATACTGGACCATCGACACCAATGAGTGTTTTGCAGTAATAAACGGCATTCTTAAAGGTATCGTAATAATTTAAAGTCGTTAAAAATAATATCTGCAGATTTTATTTAATTGCTATCTTTCATTTTTAAATTTCTATGTTACATTCAAAATTCGCAACCAGCGATTTATAGGAACCTTCGACCATTCGATTCATGTGTATATTCATATTGTATACTGCAGACTCAGCAGTATTTGGCTTGTAACGCCGCAACTACGTATCCCAGGCCTTAGACAATGAAACCAGCCAAAACTTCTAATATTTCAACTCTGAATCTGAGGGTACGTAGTTGAGGGCCACCATTAATTTTTTATTTGAAAGTCCGCAAGCTCTAGCACTGCCCAAGAATCTTTGAATATATTTATATTGTTTTGATTGTAAAAATCATGCTATTACATCTGTGTTTCTTTATATATAAGGTGATACAGTAGTGTATACTTATATATGTTCCAGTGCAGTGACCGAGCGAGGTGGCGCAGTGGTTAGACACTGGACTCGCATTCGGGAGGACGACGGTTCAATCCCGCGTCCGGCCATCCTGATTTAGGTTTTCCGTGATTTCCCAAAATCATTCCAGGCAAATGCCGGGATGGTTCCTCTGAAAGGGCACTGCCGAATTCCTTCCCCATCCTTCCCTAATCCGATGAGACCGATGACCTCGCTGTCTGGTCTCCTTCCCCGAAACCACCACCACCACCAGTGCAGTGTGTTCCGTCTTGCCATGGTTCCTAAAGTTGTATTGCAAACAGGACACACACAGTTTAAGAGGATCGGTGTGAGGCGTAATACACACTTCAAAATATTCATCACGTTAGTCTGGACTTCACACATGTGCTTTACACTCGATGTTTTTATTTCACAGGCAGAGAGCATGCACTAAGCAGAGATATTGTTGTTTTCTTATTGGAAAACATGTAAACGAAACGAAGAAAATATGTTGAAGGTGTAGCATGTAAAAAAGAAAAAAACTTTTGCTGGAAACATGAAGTTAATGAACTTCTTATTTCAAGAATCTAGATTAAATAGATTAATAGCTTCCATGACACAAACACACACACACACACACACACACACACACACACACACACACACACACACAAGAGAGCCAAACAGATAATGGTCGAATTAGAGGGGACAGAAAATGTGAACTGTCAATGGAAAGAAAAGCATTTCAGAAGAAGAGAAATTTGTTAACATCGAATATAAACTTAAATGTTAGGAATTCTTTTCTAGAGGCATTTCTCTGGAACATAGCGTTCTACGGAAGTTAAATGTGGACGCTAAGCAGTTCAGACGAGAAGAGAAGAGAAGCTTTCTGAATGTGATGTTACAGAAGAATTCTGAGAATTAGGCGGTTAGATCGCGTAACTGATGAGGTGGTGCAGAACAGAATTGGGGAGAAGAGAAATTTGTGAAATAACTTGCGTAAAAGAAGGGATTGGTTGATACGACACATTCTGAGACATCAAGGAATCACTAATTTAGGACTGTAGGGAAGGGAGGAGGGGGAGGGGGCGGCGAAGGTAAAAGTTGCAGAGGGAGGCGAAGAAACGAATAGAGTAAGCAGGTTCAAATGAACGTAGGTTGCGGTAGTTATTCGGAGATGGATATGCTGCATCAAACAAATCTTCGGTATGAAGACCACAACACCACCAGCACCCAATATGGCGCCACTTGAATATTACTTAAAACGGTGTCTAATACCCACAAATAATAGATCATAGATGTACTGAATGCAAATATGGGAGAAGCAATTCACTCAGAAACAACGCAAATGTAAGTACCAATAGGTAACGTGTTGAGACTGTATATATATCTTGCGAATTGAGCTCCAGTAAAAAATCAAATTAGAGCTCAGGCAGAAGCCTATCGATACTATCGATAGTTGTTCTTCCCACATGCTCCATTAATGAAAGGAACAAGAAACGAAGGAATCGATGGTAGTCTCAGACCTACCCTTCAGAACATATCGTGTGCACTGTGCGTATACAGTGTAGCAGGAAGAATACATTTTTGATTTGGGGGTGAGCAGCGTGCGAAATTTAGGACAGAGAGCTGACAATAAAACTTGCTCTAAACCGGCTGGTTGTCGAAGATAACTGACAATGAGGTTGGATGACATTTATTTGCTTGATGTATTCCAATCTCTTTCTCTACAGTTTTACACCCTACATTTCCTTTAGTACCGTGGGAGATGTTCCCTGATGCCTCAAGACGTCCTATCTGCCCGTTCCTTCTTTTTGTCAGAGTTTTCTATAAATTCCTTTCCTCGCCGATTCTACGGAGAACCTCCTCATTCCTTATCTTACAAATAAGGGCGCGTAATTCCACGCTGCTTCAACTCTATACCTGAGTACATCAGTCACAGTGGATGGTGAGTGCTGGAGTGCCAGTCTCTCGGGAATCCTGAACAAATGTTTCCAGTAGGTGAGAGATTTGGAGAATGTAATGGCCAGGGCAAAAGTCGGACACCCCCCGCCCCCCACTACCTCCCCCTAAAGCTGTAGGTCAGAACAGCATAGGGAACGCACGTCATTGCGTTGTCTTGTCGAAAGAAAATGTCACGAAGATCTCGAAGACTGGAAACACCTAAAGACCTTACACCCACACAAATATAGGCCCTGATGTCCAAATTACTGGCCACCCTGATCATAGGTGATCGTCTTGGAGCACCTTAACCAGCAAACCAGGTGCTGGGTCCAAATGGCGATGGCAAACGCAGTCTGGCATTGCTCACTGTCCTCGAGTTTCCGAACACGGACACTTTCATTGTGACACTACATACGAAACGGGGACTTTTCTGCAAAGACAATGTGTTCCCCTCTTATGTCCATTGTCGTGGATGGGGCGCATCACTGCCGACGCGGCTCTCTCTGCTGCCGCATAAAAAGAATCTCTAACAATGATCGTCTTGTTGAGAGTCCTTGGTACTCAACACATCACACTGTCTCTGTGGATACTTATCTCGCAGTAAACAAGCACATTTCCTCACTACAGTTATGTGACGTGGCTGTATGATTCCGCAAGGCAGAAATGGTTCAAATGGCTCTGAGCACTATGGGACTCAACTGCTGAGGTCATCAGTCCCCTAGAACTTAGAACTACTTAAACCTAACTAACCTAAGGACAGCACACAACACCCAGCCATCACGAGGCAAAGAAAATCCCTTACCCCGCCGGGAATCGAACCCGGGAACCCGGGCGTGGGAAGCGAGAACGCTACCGCACGACCACGAGATGCGGGCCCGCAAGGCAGAGCAATGTAGGGTGTTAGGAATGTAAGCGCACAGATATTTTTATGGGTGACGGAGGACAGTCTACTGAGCAATTATAACTATTGTGTGTAGTACATTTGAGGTTGGGTAGTACCTCCAAGTACGCAAGACCCCAGCAAGCCCTTACCATTTATTTTCCCCTGGGCAGCAGGTCAGATATTGAAGTGTGGACAAATGGACGGTAAATGGAATTTCTACACTGAAGTGCCAGAGGAACTGGTACAACTGCCTAATATCATGTAGGGCCCCCGTAACCACGCAGAAGTGCAGCAATACGACGTGGTATTGACTCGACTAATGTCTGAAGTAGTGCTGGAGGGAACTAACACTATGAATCTTGCACGGCTGTCCATAAAAGCGTAAGATTACGAGGGGGGTGAAGCTCTCTTCTGAACAGCACGTTGCAAGACGTCCCAGATATGCTCAATAATGTTCATGTCTAGGAAGTTTGGTGGCCATCGGATGTGTTTAAACTCAGAAGTGTGTTCCTGGAGTCACTCTGTAGCAATTCTGGAGGTATGGGATGTCGCATTGTCCTGCTGGAACTGACCAAGTCCGTCGGAATGCACAATGAACATCAGTGTATGCAGGTGATCAGACAGGATGTCCATTATAATTATGCGGGCTCTTATGCCGTGGTCGGTTGACGAATTCTGTGTCGATTCCCAACGTTTCGTCTCCGACTGCGGGAGACATCTTCAAGGGCGTCCGTAGCTCAATGGAAGGTCCAACACACCCACTGGCTCGCTACTGACTGCCGCTAAATTCCGTGTCCGCGCGCTCCCACGCCGCGGCGTGACGTCACGTGTTTTGAAAACGTCAGTGCAATTGGCCGCTGTCCGTCGCCGTCGATCGCCGTTGCCATCACCCAGTAGTGGGCGGGTGGTACACATCTTCTTTAACACCGGCATCCATATACCGTTTAATCTCACGTCCTCCTCCTTCCGGTTGAAATGATTTGGGTGTTTAGCGATTTCGATTGCCTCCCTGTAGAGCCTTTCGTAGTATCCGCTTGTGGCCGCTAGTACTTGCGTCTCCACGAAACGAATATTGTGGTTCCCTGGCTGGAAAGCATGCTCCGCAACAGCTGATCGTTCCGTTTCTCCTCTTCTGCAATATCCCTTATGCTCTTCCAAACGTTTAGAAACAGTTCGTTTAGTGGTACCCACATAAACATCACCACAGCTGCGTTGAGGCAACCACGCAGAAATCATACTGACGTACAGGCTACTGCAAAATCTAAGGTTTTCCTGCCGTTTGTTAAAAACGTAACGGAAAGAATAGGGAGGATCTTGACGAAGCGGAATATTACCGTAATTTACAAGCCCACCAGGAAGATACAGGAATACCTTAAGCCTGCCAAGGACGCTCGCAAACCACTGGAAAAAGCTGGAGTGTATAGGATCCCGTGCAGCTGTGGTGATGTTTATGTGGGTACCACTAAACGAACTGTTTCTAAACGTTTGGAAGAGCATAAGGGAAATTGCAGAAGAGGAGAAACGGAACAATCAGCTGTTGCGGAGCATGCTTTCCAGCCAGGGAACCACAATATTCGTTTCGAGGAGACGCAAGTACTAGCGGCCACAAGAGGATATTACGAAAGGCTCTACAGGGAGGCAATCGAAATCGCTAAACACCCTAATAATTTCAACCGTAAGGAGGAGGGTGTGAAATTAAACGGCATATGGATGCCGGTGTTAAAGAAGATGTGTACCACCCGCCCATTACTGGGTGATGGCAACTGCGATCGACGGCGACGGACAGCGGCCAATTGCACTGACGTTTTCAAAACACGTGACGTCACGCCGCGGCGTGGGAGCGCGCGGACACGGAATTTAGCGGCAGTCAGTAGCGAGCCAGTGGGTGTGTTGGACCTTCCATCGAGCTACGGACCCCCTTGAAGATGTCTCCCGCAGTCGGAGACGAAACGTTGGGAATCGACACAGAATTCGTCAACCGACCACGGCATAACAGCCCGGATAATTATAATGGACATGATATTTCCGGCCGTGAAAGTCTACATTTTAGGATCAGACAGGATGCTTACGTACGTGTCACCTGTCAGAGTCGTATCTAGACGTATCAGTGGTACGACATCACTCCAACTGCACACGCCCCACTCCATTACAGTGCCTTCACCAGCTTGAAAACTCCCCTGCTGACATGCCGGGTGTATGGATTCATGAGGATGTCTCTATACCTGTACACCTCCACCCGCTCGATACAATTTGAAATGAGACTCGTCCGCCCCGCGAAGCATTGAAATCTGCAGCAATTTGCGGAAGGGCTGCGCTTCTGTCACGTTGAACGATCCTCTCCAGTCGCCGTTGGTTCCATTCTTGCAGGATCTCTATCCGGGTGCAGCGACGTCGGAGTTTTGATGTTTTACCGGATTCCTGATATACATGGTACCCTCGTGAAATGGAAAAATCCTCGCTTCATCGCTATTCGGAGAAGGTATGTTCCATCGCTCGTGCGCCGACTATAACACCATATTCAAACTCACTTAAATTTGATAACATGCCATTGTAACAACAGTAACCGATCTAACAACTGCCGCCAGACACTTGTTATCTTATGCAGGCGTTGCCAACCGCAGCGCCGTATTCTGCCTGTTAACATATCTCTGTATTTGAATACGCATGCCTATACCTGTTTTCTTGACACTTCGGTGCATAATGACAGGAGTAGGCCACTCCGTGACGCAGTTACGACTGTGGAGAAAACATCTGTTAGTAAATTGTGTGACACGTATGCAGGAAGACAGCTGGATGCGGAAAAGTAACAACACAGTCAAGCGGATACGTATTGAGGCAGCAATTATCACAATATCAGTAATTATACGTCTAACACCTTGTATGTTTTCCTTTCAGGCGTTACTCGCTCGGTGTGTGCTTAGCGTTGACTGCGTCTTTCTTGATCCCATCGATTGCATATTTGAATGAAAGTCATCGGATAACGAGCAACATGAGGAGCATTATCACGGTATGATAAACCGAAGTCCTGATAGGCCACGATCTTGCTACTTTCGAATTCCGACATATGCTAGAAGCTGTTTCTCCTCAGCCGAGGCATAACGCGGTCTTGTCACAAATAAACAACTTTCGACTGCTATTCCTTAAAAATGGTTCAAATGGCTCTGAGCACTATGGGACTTAACATCTGAGGCCATCAGTCCCCTAGAACTCAGAACTACTTAAACCTAACTAACCTAAGGGCATCACACACATCCATGCCCGAGGCAGGATTCGAACCTGCGACCGTAGCGGTCGCGCTGTTCCAGACTGTAGTGCCTAGAACCGCTCGGTCACAACGGCCGGCTCATCTGTTAATACATGAGGGAATGACTTCCATGGTACGAGAGGGAGCTCCAGAGGGCAACAAATGTGTAGGAAGACAGAGATCGACACACATTCCGCAAGTAAACGGGGACGTATGTTGCGAGTGCTACTCTGAGATGAAGAGGTTGGCACAGAAGAGGAATTCGTGGCATTGAAGCAGTCTGATGGTAGATGGTTGATGACTTAAAAAAAAATTACGGTGCGGTGTTGTAAGCGGCGGGTACCTGCGCACCACTCAAGATTACTTCCATGTCTCCAGCTGCTGCCGAACATGCAGTGCACATAAACGAACACCCGAGCAGGGTCTCTGCTTGTAGCAAGCCACGGCTGCCACAATTAGTCAACAGTGTAGCATTTCTTCATCCACTAGTTGCGTACAGTACAAATTAGTGTCCAAAATTAAAGGAACAAACAGTTTTTTCCCCGTCCTGTGTTTAATTCACTGCATAATCATACACTGTCAACAGATGTCCGTGTCCGTACGACCGTGTTCTTCACGGAAGATGGCCGCATCAAACCAGTCAGATGACTAATGACTCAATTAAAAAAAAAAAAAAAAAAAAGAACTCAACAGCTCTCCGGAGCTTTCGATTACTACTGCAGGTCCCATTGAAGCCCAGATGAATGTCCACCAACACATAATACTGCTCCCACCCGCCTGCGTTCGTGGCTCTTCGCATGTTTCGAGCAGGCGTATCTGCACACGACCGTCGACCTGTTTTAAAAATACACGGGATTCATCCGACCAGACGACACGACTCTATTGATCCGCGGTCCAATCTAAATGATCCCGTGCCCATTATAATCATGATTGACGATGTTTTTGCGTCAGCATGGAACTAAGAAGGGGTCCTCTGGTGCTGAACACCATGTTCGACATTGTCCGCTGAACGGCTATGAAACTTCCCCTTTGAATGAAAAAAAAAAAAAAGACTGAGCTGGTAAAACTTCTACATTACTTGATTTTCAAACTCCAGAGTGCAACTGAACGTACTGAGATGGTTTTCTCTTTGCTTATGCTGATCATTGATATGAAATGATCGTATGGCATTGTTGGCCCGGAGGCTCCAGTCGGGGGAGTTCGGCCGCCGTATTGAAAGTCCGCTTTAGTTGACGCCACATCGGCGACTTGCGAGTCGATGATGATGATGAAATGATGAGGAAGGACACACAACACCCAGTCCCCTGCCGGGAATCGAACCTGGGCCCCTGTGTGGTATGCGGGAACGCTACCGCTACGCTAGGGAGGCAGACATTCTGAGCATTACTGAAGTGACACATAATATTTTAGTGCAACACAATCTGGCTTTCAATAATCCATACAAAAGAATAGCCCTGACTAACGATAACCTACGCCCTTCATGAATCACTTACCTCACAAAAATCTTCGTTACTCGGACTGCTGCAATACAGTGACCGCAAATACTGCCAGCTATACAGAAGATTCTAACTACTGAAAGCACTAACTACTGATAGGCATATAGTTAACAAATGAAAGATCTTGGTAGAGAACAAACATTGTATTTACGTTAATAGTGTTCAAAAGTCATATATATTCTTGACATCCAGTTTAACAGATTTCCTATTTTCTAATGGGCACTCGTCCAGATCTTCCGCTCATATTAACATCTCAGAACTCTGGCATCTCTCTCCCCACATCCACCATTTCTGGTGACTCACCACCAACTGCCCAACGCTACAGGATGTTCAGATCCAACTGCCCAATACGACACTGGCGAATAACTTCCATCAACGGGTCCAACAGCCACAGACTGCACACAGCGCAGTCAGAGATTTTAATACGGAGCGCTACGTGGCGTCACCACCATGAAAACCTAAACAGTCTACTTATACGGTGTGCTTCAAAACACTTGTGCGTGCGCCAGCTCTGTACTCCTGTACTCTGCCTCAGACCTGCCGCAGATCGTCGACTATCTTGCCTTACAGGGCGGCAATGCCTCCAGTCCTTATGTTATGTGATGAGGTACGGACGTCCACATTCTTGTCGCGTACTCTCGGTGTTTCACCATTCTTCAGCCGATTTCCGTCGAGGCTCACAACAGTAGTTCACCAACAGCCGACCAGCTTCGCCGTTTCCGAGATGCTCGCTCCGAGGCACTGGGCTACAGCAGTCTGGCTTTTGTCAAAGTCGCTTAGGTCGGCGAATTTCAACATTTGCGCCACTCATCGTGCTACAATGATTCCACATTCGAGTATGCTCAGCTAGTATACTCTTAGTGTGTCAAGTGTTCTCAGCAGCGTACAACCTCGCGGTGGGCAGTGGTTGCAATGTTTTGGCTCATCAGTGTTTACCGAGCCCAGATAGCACCATTTTAACTTCCATCATTGACGATAATAGGCAGTCACGTGGAAACGAGACAGATGGGAAAAGCTGAAACAACCCCGGCAACATGTGGGCGAGCATTATCATGCAACAGAAGGTTCCGACTACCCTGCAGGAGTTTCGGTGGAATCCCTTACACATCCTCTACACAGTTCCGGTATTTCCCTCACAGTCTCCGCAGATTTGGAGGCCTGAAGAACGGACAAGAGATGCACGCTTGGGTACAATAATGATTCCGTAGCTAAAAGCAAAGATTGCTCCAGGAAGGTCCGTCTAGTCTCACAGTTGTATAGCAACATCAAGATTGGGCACTTCAAAACCAGCGACTTAGGAATTGAGGAACATTGTTTACTTTGTCTGTCGCCCTTTGCTTGCTACACATCTGTTTAACACAAATTTAAGTATTGTCCTTACTTTTCGTAATAAAACTCATTAATACGATTTGCCTGAACTGTTGCCTAGCGATCCGAGAAGCAGCTTTCCTAGACACCCCTTCTTAGATAACTAGGCAGGATTCAACGAAACAGAGTACTTACGAGGGTGAGTCAAATGAAAACCTTAAATTTGTAATGACAAAAATTTCGAGCCGTTATCCTGTAAGTTGGTAAGCGTGCTACAAACAGCGTGCAGAATGGCCTGTAGGTGGCAGCATAGTGCAGATGCACACATACCGTCGCAGTGTCAGTATAAAAATATGGCCGCCTCACTTGCGACTTGCACCAGGGAAGAACAGCGTTCTGTTATTCGGTTTTTGCGTAGTGAAGGTGTGAAACCTACTGAAATTCATCGACGAATGGAGGTTCAGTACGGTGATGCATGTTTGTCGCCGCAGCAAGCCTACGAATGGAGTAGGATGTTTGCAAATGGTGTGACTTCAGTGGAAGATACTCCTCGTCCAGGTCGGGCACAACGAGTTGTGACTCCACAAAACATTGCAGCAGTTGAAGCCATAGTGAACGGAAACCGGCGAGTGACACTGAATGACATTGCTGCATGTTTACAGATTGGTCATGGGTCAGCACACCACATTGTGTATGATGTGCTCCAGTTTGACAAAGTGTCTGCAAGATGGGTGCCACGGCAGCTGACTCCTGAAATGAGAGAACGACTTGTTGATACTTTCTTCGGCTCTTCGAACGAGAAGGTGATGGCTTCCTTGCAAGAATCGTTACTGGGGACGAAACCTGGGTTCACGTCCGCCAGCCGGAAACGAAGAGAGCGAGCAAGGAATGGCGCGATTCCTCATCACCAAAACCAAAGGAGTTTCGAACAGAACCATCAGCAAGGAAGATTATGCTGACTCTCTTTTGGGATGAAAAAGGCGTCGTTTTGGAGCATTAAATGCCTAAAGGGACCACTGTCACCATCACATCATACACAGATCTCCTAAAAAATCATCTGCAGCCTGCAATCAAATCAAAGCAACGTGAATTGCTGTCAGCAGGTGTTCTTTTGCAACATGACAATGCAAGGCCCCACACTGCCCGTACAACAGTTGCAACAATTACATACCTGCATCTTGAGTGTCTTCCTCATCCACCGTACTCACCAGACCTTGACCCAAGTGATTTCAATATGTTTGGACGACTTCTGATGAAGAGGTACGTCATGCAGTGCATGAGTGGTTGCCCGGACTACCAAAAGAAGTTTTTTCTAAAGGAATTTACCCACTTTGTAAGCACTGGAGGACTTCCATTGCGCGTGGGGGAGATTATGTTCAAAAGTGATACATCTTAGTACCACTTATGCACAATAAATAATATTTTAAAAATATTTAAGGTTCTTATTTGACTCACCCTCGTACTTTCCTTCCCTGTGTCTCGTTTTCATTTGATTCTCCCTTATACATTGTATGTACAAAAATTTCAACTAACAAAGTCTGACTGAATGATCGGTGTGTTTCCATTTCTTTACCGTCACCTCAAGCAAGCAGACGGGTTACATTATCCTGGCAAGCACACTATGTCCTAGCCTAGCGTAGGAGAGTCAAAGCCATTTTTATGTTGCGTTCCTAATAACGTCACGTCTACATGAAGGGTAAAGTGTGGTAAGTTTCTGAACAATCCTTGAGGAGAGGAAATGACTTATCAAACAAAAACATTCAAGGTGCTCTTTAGAAACACCGGACACGTGCGTGAGGGTCTCGCGTTCCGAGGCTTCCACACAAATATAAGTTGCTTACAGCTAATTCATCTAGAGGTTTTGATGAGTGAGATCGCGAGCATCAAAATATGACACAAAAGGTCCTACCTTTCGATTGCATTGCCTTAGAAGCTTAAAATTTTTACGCATCTATCGACCTTGAGGTCGCTACAGATATTAATTTCAACTTGATACCCCAATCCGTTCCTGAGATACCGACAGAGATACGGAACCATAAAAAAAGACGTTCTCCTGTTCATAGCTTCGTAACGAACAAAGTTCCAAGAGAGGCAATGATGCCTGTTAATTTCTCGCTGGTTGGAAACAGCAATTTTTGACACATTTTTTGTTTTGATTCTAGACAAAAAGTTTATATGGTGTGCTCACGAGAACTGGGACACCTCGTATACTGAACGTAGATGGCGGTATCTCTACTTTGCTCGTTTGTACTGAAATGCCAATCATTTCTATATCGAAGCATCTAGCAAACGTCAGTTTGACATTTGTTACGAGCCATCTTCGCGCTGTCGCAATTATAGTGGTGAGCCGATTAGTCATAAACTTATAAATACACTACTGGCCATTAAAATTGCTACACCAAGAAGAAACGCAGATGATAAACGGGTATTCATTGGGCGAATATATTATACTAGAACTTACATGTGGTTACATTTTCACGCAGTTTGTGTGCATAGATCCTGAGAAGTCAGTACCCAGAACCACCACCTCTGGCCGTAATAACGGCCCTGATACGCCTGGGCATTGAGTCAAACAGAGGCTTGGATGGCGTGTACACGTACAGCTGCCCATGCAGCTTCAACACGATACCACAGTTCATCAAGAGTAGTGGCTGGCGTATTGTGACAAGTCAGTTGCTCGGCCACCATTGACCAGACGTTTTCAATTGATGAGAGATCTGGAGAACGTGCTGGCCAGGGCAGCAGTGGAACATTTTCTGTATTCAGAAAGGCCCGTACAGGACCTCCAACATGCGGTCGTGCATTATCCTGCTGAAATGTAGGGTTTCGCAGAGATCGAATGAAGGGTAGAGCCAGGGGTCGTAACACATCAGAAATGTAACGTCAACTGTTCAAAGTGCCGTCAATGCTAACAAGAGGTGACCGAGGCGTGTAACCAATTGCAACCCATACCATCACGCCGGGTGATACGCCAGTATGGCGATGACGAATACACGCTTCCAATGTGCGTTCATCGCGATGTCGCCAAACACGGATGCGACCATTATGCTGCTGTAAAGAGAACCTGTATTCATCCGAAAAAATTACGTTTTGCCATTCGTGCACCCAGGTTCCCCGTTGAGTACACCATCGCAGGCGCTCCCGTCTGTGATGCAGCGTCAAGGGTAACCGGAGCCATGGTCTCCGAGCTGATAGTCCATGCTGCTGCAAACGTCGTCGCACTGTTCGTGCAGATGGTTGTTGTCTTGGGAACGTCCCTACCTGTTGACTGAGGGATCGAGACGTGGCTGCACGATCCGTTACAGCCATGCGGATAAGATGCCTGTCATGTCGACTGCTAGTGATACGAGGCCGTTGGGATCGAGCACGGTGTTCCGTATTACCGTCCTGAACCGACCGATTCCATATTCTGCTGATGGATTTCGACCAACGCGAGCAGCAATGTCGCGATACGATAAACCGCAATCGCGATAGGCTACAATCCGACCTTTTTCAAAGTCGGAAACGTGATGGTGCGCATTTCTCCTCCTTATACGAAGCATCACAACAACGTTTCACCAGGCAACGCCGGTCAACTGTATGTATGAGAAATCGGTTGGAAACTTTCCTCATGTGAGCACGTTGTAGGTGTCGCCACCGGCGCCAACCTTGTGTGAGTGCTCTGAAAAGCTAATCATTTGCATATCACAGCATCTTCTTGTTGTCGGTTAAATTTCGCGTCTGTAGCACGTCATCTTCGTGGTGCAGCAATTTTAACGGCCAGTAGTGTAAGTACACCTTTCCGTGGATCATGAACCTGTAGGTGTGTTCTGCCCCCTGGCCACCCGCACGAGCCGTTGTGTTCGACGCAGGAAGCTGCGCCGTGTCGGCCGGCGCCCCGGGCGGTCCCAGCCGCCGTGACAGGCCGCCTCTGAGTGCTGCCAGCAGCGGCAGCGCCGTGCCGCGCGAATGGGGTCAGTTAATTCTGGAGCCGGCGCTGCCGCTGCTGTTGCCGATCTGACCTGATCCACACGCGCATTCTTCACAAGGTCCTTGAACCGGCCGCCCATTGGTCGGCCCGGTCGCCCACTCAGGGCCGCCGCCGGGAGAGCGCGCGCGCGCCGGCGTGCGTACGCGTGTCTGTGTGTGCGCGTCGAGCTGCGCGTGCGCGCGCCGCTGCTCTCCAGCTCCAGCCAGAGCGCGGCCGGCTCCAGCGGCTGGCGGGTCGCCTTCGTCCCCGCTTTGCGCCGGCTATTCCGGGAGACCGAAGCGGCGGCGGCGGCGGCGGCTGGGAACCCACAGCGGCTGCCGAGCCGGCGTCCACCGGCGGACGCGTCTTCGCCACCTGTCAACAGCACTCGGGATAGCGAGCACCTTCAAAGGGCTTTGCTCTGTAACACTGTCGGAGTAACCGGTGCTAATTAACAACTTTACATTCCATAGCAGCAACTTCATCAGCGTAATTCTTAAGTTTCTCCTGGCGTATTTGATAATCAAAATATCTAGGGGTTTACTGCCGGTCTACAGTGTCCAACGGGCACAATATTTCGGCGATCATACATGTCGCCATCATCAGGTGAACTGACGGACTGAGCTCCTGTGAACGTGCCGGCACGGAGATCCGTACGCTATGGCTGCTCAGAGGGAACTGAGTTCGGTCGCACCGCCGCGCCGCCGCGACCGAACCCAGTCAGTTCACCTGATGATGGCGACAGCCGGCCGAAGTGGCCGTGCGGTTAAAGGCGCTGCAGTCTGGAACCGCAAGACCGCTACGGTCGCAGGTTCGAATCCTGCCTCGGGCATGGATGTTTGTGATGTCCTTAGGTTAGTTAGGTTTAACTAGTTCTAAGTTCTAGGGGACTAATGACCTCAGCAGTTGAGTCCCATAGTGCTCAGAGCCATTTGAACCATTTTTTTGATGGCGACATGTATGATCGCCGAAATATTGTGTCCGTTGGACACTGTAGACCGGCAGTACACCGTGGATATTTTGATGTTCATCAGCGTAGTTTCTCGTGCCTTTCTTCACTTTTTTTATTTTACTGTCAACAACAGTGTCTTGATCACAATTTATTTATTACGGTGACCGGTTTCGACCACTACTGTGGTCATCTTCAGACCAATGAGTAGGAACCTCATTCTGCTGCAGAGTAGTGAGTAGTGATTCTCCAGCAGAAGGAGGTTCTTACTCACTGGTTCAGATTGTTCAAATAGCTCTGAGCACTATGCGACTTAACTTCTGAGGTCATCAGAACTTAGAACTACTTGAACCTAAGTAACCTAAGGACATCACACACATCCATGCCCGAGGCAGGATTCGAACCTGCGACCGTAGCAATCGCGTGGTTCCGGACTGAGTGCCTAGAACTGCACGGCCACTCCGGCCGGCTACTCATTGGTCTAAAGATGACCACAGTAGTGGTCGAAACTGGTCACCGTAATAAATAAATTGTGAATGAGACTGTTTTTGATAGTAAATATTTGTAACACATTGGTAACTGTCACTCCCATTATGTATTCAAAAGTAATTTCTTCACTTTATTTATCAGCGTAGATCACGCGTTTCTGCAGACTGCCATCATCGGATCAAAGTACAAATGAAAAATCAATACAAGTAACGATGTTTCAAATAGTTCTTAAGCATATGCTGTGCACTTATATGTGGCACGTTTAGGTCTTGATTTTTCCCTCGTATTTTGAACCGACAATGGTAGTCTGCCGAAACGTGTTATCTACGTCAGTAAAGAAGTGTGATCCAGGCGGTTAGTTTTGTGTAACTATTTCATTACGATAAACAACCTGTAAAACTAATAAAATTTTCATGGTAATTCTTAAGAGCGTATGAGAGAGTCACATTGTGTCGCTCACTGCTGAAAGTCGTCTTCATCAGTGTGTCTACCGGGTATATCACACAAAGATGAAACCGTTAGGAGACCGACATGTTGATTCGTGTGTCCTCCGAGTATTTGGCAGTGACAGTCTTCAATAAAGTCTTCTCTGTTTAGAAGCAGAATCACTTCGAATTAAACTCTCGAGCTCTCGATAGCTGTCCCTGCCGTCTTAAGCAGGAGCCCTCTAACTGCTGGGTCTGGCACCGAAGGTTCCAGACGCTGCTTTACCACTTATACGAGGGTTGCAACTTAAACAGTGGCAACTATTTATTCACAATCGATACAAAAGAGTTACATGTTTGCACCTGCTACTGTCCCCATTAGTCACCAGCGTTATGTAGAGCCCGTTGCCAGCGATGTGGAAGGCGTAGTATACCGTTAGCAGAGCCTGTTCTGTAATTAAAACTTCCGGGCTCAGAGGCCGTGGTCCAATAGTAGAAATACTTCTCCCTGACGTTTCTTTGCCAGCTGCGGGCAACATCATCTGAGGTGAGTCTACGACTGACTGCTAGGCCGTGGAGGTCCTGTTTATATAGAGCGCGTAGAGGGCGCCACCACTCGTCACGTGTTGTCAACAGTAAAACTATCTCTGGCTTGCGTCATTACTCTCGATCGAAGGTAATCGATTGTCACATCTTTGGTACAGAGTCGATCGCCATATCTTATCTAGCTTCAAACCTTCTTCTTTCCTATTAAAATTATTGTGGTGTTTAAAAATCTCTACAGCCTCTCTATACATACGTGCATAATAATGCGATGTCTTAGCTAGCACGCTCGTCTCACTAAATTTTATTTCATGGTCACCCGTTTCAAAAACATGTTCCGCTACAGCCGATTTGTCCGTGTGTCCCAGTCGACAGTTCCTTTTATGTCCAGTTAGGCGAGTATTGATACATCTTTTTGTGGTTCCAATGTAAACCTTCCCACAACTACACGGAATCTTATAGACACCAGGAGTAGCTAGAGGGTGTCGTGCATCTTTCGCCGATCTTCTTGGTGGGTCTGAAGATTGTTTCAACTCTGAACTTGGCCAGCACTTTCCCGATACGGTCCGTAATATTGTGGATGAATGGAAGAAAAACTTTCCCCACCGATGGTTGTTGTGGTTGCACGTTTTCGGACATTTTTCTTCTGGGATGGAGTGCTCTATCTATCTCCTTACCAGCGCACCCATTTTTCTGGAAAGCGGTTCGCAAGTGGTTTAGTTCCTCTTGCAAAGAAGCTGGCGCACAGATTTTATTAGCTCTGTCCACCAATGTCTTGATAATACCTCTCTTCTGCCTGGGATGATGGTTTGAATGCTTATGAAGATAACGATCGGTATGCGTATCTTTGCAAGAGGAACTAAACCACTTGCGAACCGCTTTCCAGAAAAATGGGTGCGCTGGTAAGGAGATAGATAGAGCACTCCATCCCAGAAGAAAAATGTCCGAAAACGTGCAACCACAACAACCATCGGTGGGGAAAGTTTTTCTTCCATTCATCCACAATATTACGGACCGTATCGGGAAAGTGCTGGCCAAGTTCAGAGTTGAAACAATCTTCAGACCCACCAAGAAGATCGGCGAAAGATGCACGACACCCTCTAGCTACTCCTGGTGTCTATAAGATTCCGTGTAGTTGTGGGAAGGTTTACATTGGAACCACAAAAAGAAGTATCAATACTCGCCTAACTGAACATAAAAGGAACTGTCGACTGGGACACACGGACAAATCGGCTGTAGCGGAACATGTTTTTGAAACGGGTGACCATGAAATAAAATTTAGTGAGACGAGCGTGCTAGCTAAGACATCGCATTATTATGCACGTATGTATAGAGAGGCTGTAGAGATTTTTAAACACCACAATAATTTTAACAGGTAAGAAGAAGGTTTGAAGCTAGATAAGATATGGCGATCGACTCTGTACCAAAGATGTGACAATCGATTACCTTCGATCGAGAGTAATGACGCCAGCCAGAGATAGTTTTACTGTTGACAACACGTGACGAGTGGTGGCGCCCTCTACACGCTCTATATAAACAGGACCTCCACGGCCTAGCAGTCAGTCGTAGACACTAACCTCAGATGATGTTGCCCGCAGCTGGCAACGAAACGTCAGGGAGAAGTATTTCTACTATTGGACCATGGCCTCTTAGCCCGGAAGTTTTAATTACTGAAGACGCCGGCCGTGAAAGCCTACACGCTATGAGAGCCTGTTCTGTTGATGGTGCGAATGGAGCGGTCTACTGCCTATCGAATCTCTGGAACAGTTCTGAAGCGAATGCCACGAAGTGGTTACTGCAACTTCGGAATCAAATTAAAGTCACAAGGGCTTTCGTCTGGGGAGTGTGGTGGATGGTACAGTACTTCCCAGTCCCATCAACCGAACAGAGCAGCCACAGGCTGGTCGCAGGTGATGCTCCAAAAACAAACAGTAGTACTGTGCACTGACGGTCTGCCGTGGAAGAACGTAGTGCTTTAGGATAACACCATCACAGTCGTACACGAGAATCAACATAACTTTAGACCGCTCCATTCACACCATCAACAGAACAGGCTCTGCTAACGGTATACTACGGCTTCCACATCGCTGGCAACGGGTCCTACACCACGCTGGTGATTACTTTGAAGGACAGTAACAGGTGCAAACATGTAACTCTTTTGTATCGGTTGTGAAAAAATAGTTGCAAGTATTTTAGTTGCAACCTTCGCGTAAACCGAACATCTCGCCAGCCCCAGCAGTCAGTGATTTTAATTCCCTATGACGATGACAGGGCAACCATCGATACCTCGAGAATTTTATTCAAAATGACTTGGCCTGTAAACCTAGAAACTGATACTAACATTAATTTATACCATAGTAAAGAAATTATACCTCTACCGCATTAACTAGCATTTCGGACATTTGATCGTGGACAATCATAGCCACCTGGTATAGTATGGGTAAGCAGCATAATTTATAGGGACTGTCACACCAGGAAGGGTATTGTGAGACGATAAATCATGGGTGCGACGCAACAATAATTGTTGTTTTGCAAGGACTTAATCTATATCCCACCGCATGTTTGGTATACGGCCTCATGATGCTCTTCCTCGTGCCACTGCAGTATAACTGGAGGCTGATAACAAGTGCCACACCATACGCCTTTATCTGTTCGTGGTTATATGCCTTGAGAATTGATCTTCTGAAAAAAGGGGCCTTTAACAAAGGATATTCCGGCAGAGGTAAAGTTTCCTTATTGCAATTAATACGCGTCATGTTGGGGGGTCAGGCCGGCCGAAGTGGCCGTGCGGTTAAAGGCGCTGCAGTCTGGAACCGCAAGACCGCTACGGTCGCAGGTTCGAACCCTGCCTCGGGCATGGATGTTTGTGATGTCTTTAGGTTAGTTAGGTTTAACTAGTTCTAAATTCTAGGGGACTAATGACCTCAGCAGTTGAGTCCCATAGTGCTCAGAGCCATTTGAACCATTTGGGGGGGTCAGGAATATAGACAAGCTTATAACTGACTCATATTAAAGCCTGAGGCGCTCACATAAGCTGAAACATTTTATTTGTACGTGTCATCTTTTTCAGGTATGAATGGAAGCTTCGAACTAGGGAGTGCATTCACTTCGATTTGCAATCTCTTGACAGCCTTCAACCAGTGTGGAATTACTTCAGTGCAAGAACAAATCAAAAGCAGTAAGTAGGTAAGAATGGCTTTCGCTGTTTTTGAAACATGTAATTCCAACAAAATAGTGTTTTCGGTAACAATGTCCAAATAGAAACTTTTATTAGGGGACCCATCCTCATATAAAGCAAGTTGCACGAATACTGCTTCGTATGGATCTCCGCTTGTGGGAGACGGAATGTATTTCGGCTGTGTTTAACAGAAAACAGATTACCGCTGACTGTTCCTGGAACAGGAAAGCGAACAGTCAGTCACTGAGGTCACGGGAGACCAGTAAGCACACGACACTTGGAACTGGTTTCCAGTGAGTAAACTCTGGCTGTTTGTCCTGATAAGCAAGAAATTCGTTGAACGGATACTCCAGTACTGCTTTCTTGTTTGTATAACAGTTTTATTGCTTCCTGCTTCTTATATAGTTCTCTGTGTAAGTGGCGAACGTCTTGGTGCCATACACTGTCGATTTGAAAAACTCGCGTTTGTATTCATGCCTGATGAATGGATGAGTGGAGTACGGCATACTTTTGAAGTCGATATCGTTGGAGACGGTGCATCAACTGAAACGAATAACAGTGGGTGTACGCTATCGACCTTGGTCTTTTTGAAAGAATCTCCCAACCCTTAGCCAGAAATCATTCAATGGAATCGTGGGAAGCCGAAATCAGGAGTAACGGGCGTTATGCAAACTGTGCTCCTGAGTATTTGTTGAGTACCTTAACACTGGCACCACCTTAGGCTATACGCACTCTAATGCGTTATGTCCTTTCGCCAAAGCTTATTAGTACTAAATTTTATATTTAGAATCTCAGCAACAAGAATATGATACACTTACATAATTCATATTCATTATGTTTTCCTCTGAAATATGAAACTTGGTTCAGAGTAATTAACTCTAGTTAACAATCAACAATGTTTTAAATCTTGTACTGTCGCCATATTATATAACACAAATGTAACGGTCTACACATGTAGTAATAACAATATCAAAGAAGTGTAACAGCCTATGGGATTTGTAATTTTGAGACTTGTATACCGA